>NW_021264075.1:115495-118756 GCF_002162155.2 Triticum dicoccoides
GGTCACGGCAAAAACTGGACGCACTTCGTGTACAAACTGGACAATCTCTTTCGGAGTATCAGGGTTTCGAACGAGAACTCATCTGTTACACGGGCACTTCAATGTTTTTTAAACTTATTTGAACTCCGGACTTCTTTTGTGTTCAGTATGCAGCATTCAAAGCGACGTCACCAATTTCCAACATGTTCTGACATCATTTGTTGTTTTTCAGTCATTTACCTAATTGTTTAGAGAGCTAAATGACCGTGAAATTGAAAATCACTACAAAATAAACTATGAAAATGTTGAAACCTGGCATGGTATCATCATTTCACCCGCATAGCATATGCGAAAGAGCAGAGAGGGTCACGACAAATACTGGACGCACTTCGTGTACAAACTGGACAATCTCTTTCGGAGAAGGGTTTCGGACGAGAACTCATCTGTTACACGGGCACTTCAATCTTTTTTAAACTTATTTGAACTCCGGACTTATTTTGTGTTCAGTATGCAGCATTCAAAGCGACGTCATCAATTTACAACATGTTCTGACATCATTTGTTGTTTTTCAGTCATTTACCTAATTGTTTAGAGAGCTAAATGATCGTGAAATTGAAAATCACTACAAAATGAACTATGAAAATGTTGAAAGTTGGCATGGTATCATCATTTGACCCGCATAGCATGTGCGAAAGAGTGGAGAGGGACACGGCAAAAACTGGACGCACTTCGTGTACAAATTGGACAATCTCTTTCGGAGTATCAGGGTTTTGGACGAGAACTCATCTCTTACACGGGCACTTCAATGTTTTTTAAACTTATTTGAACTCCGGATTTCTTTTGTGTTCAGTATGTAGCATTCAAAGACACGTCATCAATTTCCAACATGTTCTGACATCATTTGTTGTTTTTCAGTCATTTACCTAATTGTTTAGAGAGCTAAATGACTGTGAAATTGAAAATCACTATAAAATAAACTGTGAAAATGTTGAAACTTGGCATGGTATCATCATTTCACCTGCATAGCATGTGCGAAAGAGTAGAGAGGGTCACGGCAAAAACTGGACGCACTTCGTGTACAAACTGGGCAATCTCTGTCGGAGTATCAGGGTTTCAGACGAGAACTCATCTGTTACACGGGCACTTCAATGTTTTTTAAACTTATTTGAACTCCGGACTTGTTTTGTGTTTAGTATGCTGCATTCAAAGCGATGTCATCAATTTCCAACATGTTCTGACATCATTTGTTTTTTTCTAGTCATTTACCTAATTGTTTAGAGAGCTAAATGACCGTGAAATTGAAAATCACTACAAAATGAACTATGAAAATGTTGCAACTTGGCATGGTATCATCATTTCGCCCGCATAACATGTGCAAAAGAGTATAGAGGGTCACGGCAAAAACTGGACGCACTTCGTGTACAAACTGGACAATCTCTTTCGGAGTATCAGGGTTTCGGACGAGAACTCATCTGTTACACGGGCACTTCAATGTTTTTTAAACTTATTTGAACTCCGGACTTCTTTTGTGTTCAGTATGCAGCATTCAAAGCGACGTCACCAATTTCCAACATGTTCTGACATCATTTGTTGTTTTTCAATCATTTACCTAATTGTTTAGAGAGCTAAATGACCGTGAAATTGAAAATCACTACAAAATAAACTATGAAAATGTTAAAACCTGGCATGGTATCATCATTTCACCCGCATAGCATATGAAAAAAAAGCAGAGAGGGTCACGGCAAATACTGGACGCACTTCGTGTACAAACTGGACAATCTCTTTCGGAGAAGGGTTTCGGACGAGAACTCATCTGTTACACGGGCACTTAAATGTTTTTTAAACTTATTTGAACTCCGGACTTATTTTGTGTTCAGTATGCAGCATTCAAAGCGACGTCATCAATTTACAACATGTTCTGACATCATTTGTTGTTTTTCAGTCATTTACCTAATTGTTTAGAGAGCTAAATGATCGTGAAATTGAAAATCACTACAAAATAAACTATGAAAATGTTGAAAGTTGGCATGGTATCATCATTTGACCCGCATAGTATGTGCGAAAGAGTGGAGAGGGACACGGCAAAAACTGGACGCACTTCGTGTACAAATTGGACAATCTGTTTCGGAGTATCAGGGTTTCGGACGAGAACTCATCTGTTACACGGGTACTTCAATGTTTTTTAAACTTATTTGAACTCCGAATTTCTTTTGTGTTCAGTATGTAGCATTCAAAGACATGTCATCAATTTCCAACATGTTCTGACATCATTTGTTGTTTTTCAGTCATTTACCTAATTGTTTAGAGAGCTAAATGACTGTGAAATTGAAAATCACTACAAAATAAACTATGAAAATGTTGAAACTTGGCATGGTATCATCATTTCACCTGCATAGCATGTGCGAAAGAGTAGAGAGGGTCACGGCAAAAACTGGACGCACTTCGTGTACAAACTGGACAATCTCTGTCGGAGTATCAGGGTTTCGGACGAGAACTCATCTGTTACACGGGCACTTCAATGTTTTTTAAACTTATTTGAACTCTGGACTTCTTTTGTGTTTAGTATGCAGCATTCAAAGCGACGTCATCAATTTCCAACATGTTCTGACATCATTTGTTGTTTTTCAGTCATTTACCTAATTGTTTAGAGAGCTAAATGACCGTGAAATTGAAAATCACTACAAAATAAACAGTGAAAATGTTGAAACTTGGCATGGTATCATCATTTCACCCGCATAGCATGTGCGAAAGAGCAGAGAGGGTCACGGCAAAAACTGGACGCACTTCGTGTCCAAACTACACAATCTCTTTCGGAGAAGGGTTTTGGACGAGAACTCATCTGTTGCACGGGCACTTCAATGTTTTTTAAACTTATTTGAACTCCGGACTTCTGTTGTGTCCAGTATGCAGCATTCAAAGCAACGTCATCAATTTCCAACATGTTCTGACATCATTTGTTGTTTTTCAGTCATTTACCTAATTGTTTAGAGAGCTAAATGACCATGAAATTGAAAATCACTACAAAATGAACTGTGAAAATGTTGAAACTTGGCATGGTATCATCATTTCATCCACATAGCATGTGCGAAAGAGTAGAGAGGGTCACGGCAAAAACTGGACGCACTTCGTGTACAAACTGGACAATCTCTTTCGGAGTATCAGGGTTTCGAACGAGAACTCATCTGTTACACGGGCACTTCAATGTTTTTTAAACTTATTTGAACTCCGGACTTCTTTTGTGTTCAGTATGCAGCATTCAAAGCGACGTCACCAATTTCCAAC
>NW_021264075.1:121898-123757 GCF_002162155.2 Triticum dicoccoides
TTCCAACATGTTCTGACATCATTTATTGGTTTTCAGTCATTTACCTAATTGTTTAGAGAGCTAAATGACCGTGAAATTGAAAATCACTACAAAATGAACTATGAAAAATTTGCAACTTGGCATGGTATCATCATTTCGCCCGCATAACATGTGCAAAAGAGTATAGAGGGTCACGGCAAAAACTGGACGCACTTCGTGTACAAACTGGACAATCTCTTTCGGAGTATCAGGGTTTCAGACGAGAACTCATCTGTTACACGGGCACTTCAATGTTTTTTAAACTTATTTGAACTCCGGACTTCTTTTGTGTTTAGTATGCAGCATTCAAAGCGACGTCATCAATTTCCAACATGTTCTGACATCGTTTGTTGTTTTTCAGTCATTTACCTAATTGTTTAGAGAGCTAAATGACCGTGAAATTGAAAATCACTACAAAATAAACAGTGAAAATATTGAAACTTGGCATGGTATCATCATTTCACCCGCATAGCATGTGCGAAGGAGCAGAGAGGGTCACGGCAAATACTGGACGCACTTCGTGTACAAACTGGACAATCTCTTTCGGAGAAGGGTTTCGGACGAGAACTCATCTGTTACACGGGCACTTCAATGTTTTTTAAACTTATTTGAACTCCGGACTTACTTTGTGTTCAGTATGCAGCATTCAAAGCGACGTCATCAATTTACAACATGTTCTGACATCATTTGTTGTTTTTCAATCATTTACCTAATTGTTTAGAGAGCTAAATGATCGTGAAATTGAAAATCACTACAAAATGAACTATGAAAATGTTGAAAGTTGGCACGGTATCATCATTTGACCCACATAGCATGTGCGAAAGAGTGGAGAGGGACACGGCAAAAACTGGACGCACTTCGTGTACAAATTGGACAATCTCTTTCGAAGTATCAGGGTTTCGGACGAGAACTCATCTGTTACACGGGCACTTCAATGTTTTTTAAACTTATTTGAACTCCGGATTTCTTTTGTGTTCAGTATGTAGCATTCAAAGACACGTCATCAATTTCCAACATGTTCTGACATCATTTGTTTTTTTTCAGTCATTTACCTAATGTTTAGAGAGCTAAATGACTGTGAAATTGAAAATCACTACAAAATAAACTGTGAAAATGTTGAAACTTGGCATGGTATCATCATTTCACCTGCATAGCATGTGCGAAAGAGTAGAGAGGGTCACGACAAAAATTGGACGCACTTCGTGTACAAACTGGACAATCTCTGTCGGAGTATCAGGGTTTCGGACGAGAACTCATCTGTTACACGGGCACTTCTATGTTTTTTAAACTTATTTGAACTCCGGACTTCTTTTGTGTTTAGTATGCAATATTCAAAGCGACGTCATCAATTTCCAACATGTTCTGACATCATTTGTTGTTTTTCAGTCATTTACCTAATTGTTTAGAGAGCTAAATGACCGTGAAATTGAAAATCACTACAAAATAAACAGTGAAAATGTTGAAACTTGGCATGGTATCATCATTTCACCCGCATAGCATGTGCGAAAGAGCAGAGAGGGTCACGGCAAAAACTGGACGCACTTCGTGTACAAACTAGACAATCTCTTTCGGAGAAGGGTTTTGGACGAGAACTCATCTGTTGCACGGGCACTTCAATGTTTTTAAAACTTATTTGAACTCCGGACTTCTGTTGTGTCCAGTATGCAGCATTCAAAGCAACGTCATCAATTTCCAACATGTTCTGACATCATTTGTTGTTTTTCAGTCATTTACCTAATTGTTTAGAGAGATAAATGACCATGAAATTGAAAATCACTACAAAATGAACTGTGAAAATGTTGAAACTTGGCATGGTATCATCATTTCATCCACATAGCATG
>NW_021264075.1:124203-128134 GCF_002162155.2 Triticum dicoccoides
AATGTTTTTTAAACTTATTTGAACTCCGGACTTCTTTTGTGTTCAGTATGCAGCATTCAAAGCGATGTCATCAATTTCCAACATGTTCTGACATCATTTGTTTTTTTCTAGTCATTTACCTAATTGTTTAGAGAGCTAAATGACCGTGAAATTGAAAATCACTACAAAATGAACTATGAAAATGTTGCAACTTGGCATGGTATCATCATTTCACCCGCATAACATGTGCAAAAGAGTATAGAGGGTCATGGCAAAAACTGGACGCACTTCGTGTACAAACTGGACAATCTCTTTCGGAGTATTAGGGTTTCGGACGAGAACTCATCTGTTACACGGGCACTTCAATCTTTTTTAAACTTATTTGAACTCCGGACTTCTTTTGTGTTCAGTATGCAGCATTCAAAGCGACGTCACCAATTTCCAACATGTTCTGACATCATTTGTTGTTTTTCAGTCATTTACCTAATTGTTTAGAGAGCTAAATGACCGTGAAATTGAAAATCACTACAAAATAAACTATGAAAATGTTGAAACCTGGCATGGTATCATCATTTCACCCGCATAGCATATGCGAAGGAGCAGAGAGAGTCACGGCAAATACTGGACGCACTTCGTGTACAAACTGGACAATCTCTTTCGGAGAAGGGTTTCGGACGAGAACTCATCTGTTACACGGGCACTTCAATGTTTTTTAAACTTATTTGAACTCCGGACTTATTTTGTGTTCAGTATGCAGCATTCAAAGCGACGTCATCAATTTACAACATGTTCTGACATCATTTGTTGTTTTTCAGTCATTTACCTAATTGTTTAGAGAGCTATATGATCGTGAAATTGAAAATCACTACAAAATGAACTATGAAAATGTTGAAAGTTGGCATGGTATCATCATTTGACCCGCATAGCATGTGCGAAAGAGTGGAGAGGGACACGGCAAAAACTGGACGCACTTCGTGTACAAATTGGACAATCTCTTTCGGAGTATCAGGGTTTCGGACGAGAACTCATCTGTTACATGGGCACTTCAATGTTTTTTAAACTTATTTGAACTCCGGATTTCTTTTGTGTTCAGTATGTAGCATTCAAAGACACGTCATCAATTTCCAACATGTTCTGACATCATTTGTTGTTTTTCAGTCATTTACCTAATTGTTTAGAGAGCTAAATGACTGTGAAATTGAAAATCACTACAAAATAAACTGTGAAAATGTTGAAACTTGGCATGGTATCATCATTTCACCTGCATAGCATGTGCGAAAGAGTAGAGAGGGTCACGGCAAAAACTGGACGCACTTCGTGTACAAACTGGACAATCTCTGTCGGAGTATCAGGGTTTCGGACGAGAACTCATCTGTTACACGGGCACATCAATGTTTTTTAAACTTATTTGAACTCCGGACTTCTTTTGTGTTTAGTATGCAGCATTCAAAGCGACGTCATCAATTTCCAACATGTTCTGACATCATTTGTTGTTTTTCAGTCATTTACCTAATTGTTTAGAGAGCTAAATGACCGTGAAATTGAAAATCACTACAAAATAAACAGTGAAAATGTTGAAACTTGGCATGGTATCATCATTTCACCCGCATAGCATGTGCGAAAGAGCAGAGAGGGTCACGGCAAAAACTGGACACAATTCGTGTACAAACTAGACAATCTCTTTCGGAGAAGGGTTTTGGACGAGAACTCATCTGTTGCACGGGCACTTCAATGTTTTTTAAACTTATTTGAACTCCGGACTTCTGTTGTGTCCAGTATGCAGCATTCAAAGCAACGTCATCAATTTCCAACATGTTCTCACATCATTTGTTGTTTTTCAGTCATTTACCTAATTGTTTAGAGAGCTAAATGACCATGAAATTGAAAATCACTACAAAATGAACTGTGAAAATGTTGAAACTTGGCATGGTATCATCATTTCATCCACATAGCATGTGCGAAAGAGTAGAGAGGGTCACGGCAAAAACTGGACGCACTTCGTGTACAAACTGGACAATCTCTTTCGGAGTATCAGGGTTTCGGACGAGAACTCATCTGTTACACGGGCACTTTAATGTTTTTTAAACTTATTTGAACTCCGGACTTCTTTTGTGTTCAGTATGCAGCATTCAAAGCGATGTCATCAATTTCCAACATGTTCTGACATCATTTGTTTTTTTCTAGTCATTTACCTAATTGTTTAGAGAGCTAAATGACCGTGAAATTGAAAATCACTACAAAATGAACTATGAAAATGTTGCAACTTGGCATGGTATCATCATTTCACCCGCATAACATGTGCAAAAGAGTAGAGAGGGTCACGGCAAAAACTGGACGCACTTCGTGTACAAACTGGACAATCTCTGTCGGAGTATCAGGGTTTCGGACGAGAACTAATCTGTTACACGGGCACTTCAATGTTTTTTAAACTTATTTGAACTCTGGACTTCTTTTGTGTTCAGTATGCAGCATTCAAAGTGACGTCACCAATTTCCAACATGTTCTGACATCATTTGTTGTTTTTCAGTCATTTACCTAATTGTTTAGAGAGCTAAATGACCGTGAAATTGAAAATCACTACAAAATAAACTATGAAAATGTTGAAACCTGGCATGGTATCATCATTTCACCCGCATAGCATATGCGAAAGAGCAGAGAGGGTCACGGCAAATACTAGACGCACTTCGTGTACAAACTGGACAATCTCTTTCGGAGAAGGGTTTCGGACGAGAACTCATCTGTTACACGGGCACTTCAATGTTTTTTAAACTTATTTGAACTCCGGACTTATTTTGTGTTCAGTATGCAGCATTCAAAGCGACGTCATCAATTTACAACATGTTCTGACATCATTTGTTGTTTTTCAGTCATTTACCTAATTGTTTAGAGAGCTAAATGATCGTGAAATTGAAAATCACTACAAAATGAACTATGAAAATGTTGAAAGTTGGCATGGTATCATCATTTGACCCGCATAGCATGTGCGAAAGAGTGGAGAGGGACACGGCAAAAACTGGACGCACTTCGTGTACAAATTGGACAATCTCTTTCGGAGTATCAGGGTTTCAGACGAGAACTCATCTGTTACACGGGCACTTCAATGTTTGTTAAACTTATTTGAACTCCGGATTTCTTTTGTGTTCAGTATGTAGCATTCAAAGACACGTCATCAATTTCCAACATGTTCTGACATCATTTGTTGTTTTTCAGTCATTTACCTAATTGTTTAGAGAGCTAAATGACTGTGAAATTGAAAATCACTACAAAATAAACTGTGAAAATGTTGAAACTTGGCATGGTATCATCATTTCACCTGCATAGCATGTGCGAAAGAGTAGAGAGGGTCACGGCCAAAAATGGACGCACTTCGTGTACAAACTGGACAATCTCTGTCGGAGTATCAGGGTTTCGGACGAGAACTCATCTGTTACACGGGCACTTCAATGTTTTTTAAACTTATTTGAACTCCGGACTTCTTTTGTGTTTAGTATGCAGCATTCAAAGCGACGTCATCAATTTCCAACATGTTCTGACATCATTTGTTGTTTTTCAGTCATTTACCTAATTGTTTAGAGAGCTAAATGACCGTGAAATTGAAAATCAATACAAAATAAACAGTGAAAATGTTGAAACTTGGCATGGTATCATCATTTCACCCGCATAGCATGTGCGAAAGAGCAGAGAGGGTCACGGCAAAAACTGGACGCACTTCGTGGACAAACTAGACAATCTCTTTCGGAGAAGGGTTTTGGACGAGAACTCATCTGTTGCACGGGCACTTCAATGTTTTTTAAACTTATTTGAACTCCGGACTTCTGTTGTGTCCAGTATGCAGCATTCAAAGCAACGTCATCAATTTCCAACATGTTCTGACATCATTTGTTGTTTTTCAGTCATTTACCTAATTGTTTAGAGAGCTAAATGACCATGAAATTGAAAATCACTACAAAAT
>NW_021264075.1:128825-130444 GCF_002162155.2 Triticum dicoccoides
GGCACTTCAATGTTTTTTAAACTTATTTGAACTCCGGACTTCTTTTGTGTTCAGTATGCAGCATTCAAAGCGATGTCATCAATTTCCAACATGTTCTGACATCATTTGTTTTTTTCTAGTCATTTACCTAATTGTTTAGAGAGCTAAATGATCGTGAAATTGAAAATCACTACAAAATGAACTATGAAAATGTTGAAACTTGGCATGGTATCATCATTTCACCCGCATAGCCTGTGCCAAAGAGTGGAGAGGGACACGGCAAAACTGGACGCACTTCGTGTACAAAGTAGACAATCTGTTTCGGAGTATCAAGGTTTAGGATGAGAACTCATCTGTTACACGGGCACTTCAATGTTTTTTAAACTTATTTGAACTCCGGACTTCTTTTGTGTTTAGTATGCAGCATTCAAAGCGACGTCATCAATTTCCAACATGTTCTGACATCATTTGTTGTTTTTCAGTCATTTACCTAATTGTTTATAGAGCTAAATGATCGTGAAATTGAAAATCACTACAAAATGAACTGTGCAAATGTTGAAACTTGGCATGGCATCATCATTTCACCCGCATAGCATGTGCGAAAGAGTAGAGAGGGTCAGAGCAAAAACTGGACGCACTTCGTGTACAAACTGGACAATCTCTTTTGGAGAAGGGTTTCGGATGAGAACTCATTTGTTACACGGGCACTTCAATGTTTTTTAAACTTATTTGAACTCCGGACTTCTTTTGTGTTCAGTATGCAGCATTCAAAGCGACATCATTAATTTCCAACATGTTCTGACATCATTTGTTGTTTTTCAGTCATTTACCTAATTGTTTAGAGAGCTAAATGACCGTGAAATTGAAAATCACTACAAAATGAACTGTGAAAATGTTGAAACTTGGCACGGTATCACAATTTCACCCGAATAGCATCTGCGAAAGAGTAGAGAGGGTCACGGCAAAAACTGGACGCACTTCATGTACAAACTGGACAATCTCTTTCGGAGTATCAGGGTTTTGGACGAGAACTCATCTGTTACACGGGCACTTCAATGTTTTTTAAACTTATTTGAACTCCGGACTTCTTTTGTGTTCAGTATGCAGCATTCAAAGCGACGTCATCAATTTCCAACATGTTCTGACATCATTTGTTGGTTTTCAGTCATTTACCTAATTGTTTAGAGAGCTAAATGACCGTGAAATTGAAAATCACTACAAAATGAACTATGAAAATGTTGCAACTTGGCATGGTATCATCATTTCACCCGCATAGCATGTGCAAAAGAGTATAGAGGTTCACGGCAAAAACTGGACGCACTTCGTGTACAAACTGGACAATCTCTTTCGGAGTATCAGGGTTTCGGACGAGAACTCATCTGTTACACGGGCACTTCAATGTTTTTTAAACTTATTTGAACTCCGGACTTCTTTTGTGTTCATCAATTTCCAACATGTTCTGACATCATTTGTTGTGTTTCAGTCATTTACCTAATTGTTTAGAGAGCTAAATGACTGTGAAATTGAAAATCACTACAAAATGAACTGTGAAAATGTTGAAACTTGGCATGGTATCATCATTTCACCCGCATAGCATGTCCGAAAGAGTAGAGAGGGTCACGGCAAAAACTGGACGCAAT
>NW_021264075.1:132806-134141 GCF_002162155.2 Triticum dicoccoides
ATTGTTTAGAGAGCTAAATGACCGTGAAATTGAAAATCACTACAAAATGAACTGTGAAAATGTTGAAACTTGGCATGGTATCATCATTTCACCCGCATAGCATGTATGAAAGAGTAGAGAGGGTCACGGAAAAAACTGGACGCACTCCATGTACAAACTGGACAATCTCTTTCGGAGTATCAGGGTTTTGGACGAGAACTCATCTGTTACACGGGCACTTCAATGTTTTTTAAACTTATTTGAACTCCGGACTTCTTTTGTGTTCAGTATGTAGCATTCAAAGCGACGTCATCAATTTCCAACATGTTCTGACATCTTTTGTTGGTTTTCAGTCAGTTACCTAATTGTTTAGAGACCTAAATGACCGTGAAATTGAAAATCACTACAAAATGAACAATGAAAATGTTGCAACTTGCCATGGTATCATCATTTCACCCGTATAGCATGTGCAAAAGAGTATAGAGGCTCACGGCAAAAACTGGACGCACTTCGTGTACAAACTGGACAATCTCTTTCGGAGTATCAGGGTTTCGGACGAGAACTCATCTCTTACACGGGCACTTCAATGTTTTTTAAACTTATTTGAACTCCGGACTTCTTTTGTGTTCATTATGCAGCATTCAAAGCGACGTCATCAATTTCCAACATGTTCTGACATCATTTGTTGTTTTTCAGTTATTTACCTTATTGTTTATAGAGCTAAATGACCGTGAAATTGAAAATCACTACAAAATAAACCGTGAAAATGTTGAAACCTGGCATGGTATCATCATTTCACCCGCATAGCATATGCGAAAGAGCAGAGAGGGTCACGGCAAAAACTGGACGCACTCCGTGTACAAACTGGACAATCTCTTTCGGAGAAGGGTTTCGGATGAGAACTCATCTGTTACACGGGCACTTCAATGTTTTTTAAACTTATTTGAACTCCAGACTTCTTTTGTGTTCAGTATGCAGCATTCAAAGCGACGTCATCAATTTCCAACATGTTCTGACATCATTTGTTGTTTTTCAGTCATTTACCTAATTGTTTAGAGAGCTAAATGATCATGAAATTGAAAATCACTACAAAATGAACTATGAAAATGTTGAAAGTTTGCATGGTATCATCATTTCACCCGCATAGCATGTGCGAAAGAGTGGAGAGGGATACGGCAAAAACTGGACGCACTTCGTATACAAATTGGACAATCTCTTTCGGAGTATCAAGGTTTAAGACGAGAACTCATCTGTTACACGGGCACTTCAATGTTTTTTAAACTTATCTGAACTCCGGATTTCTTTTGTGTTCAGTATGCAGCATTCAAAGACACGTCATCAATTTCCAACATGTTC
>NW_021264075.1:136370-140721 GCF_002162155.2 Triticum dicoccoides
CGGAGTATCAGGGTTTTGGACGAGAACTCATCTGTTACACGGGCACTTCAATGTTTTTTAAACTTATTTGAACTCCGGACTTCTTTTGTGTTCAGTATGTAGCATTCAAAGCGACGTCATCAATTTCCAACATGTTCTGACATCATTTGTTGGTTTTCAGTCATTTACCTAATTGTTTAGAGACCTAAATGACCGTGAAATTGAAAATCACTACAAAATGAACAATGAAAATGTTGCAACTTGGCATGGTATCATCATTTCACCCGTATAGCATGTGCAAAAGAGTATAGAGGGTCACGGCAAAAACTGGACGCACTTCGTGTACAAACTGGACAATCTCTTTCGGAGTATCAGGGTTTCGGACGAGAACTCATCTCTTACACGGGCACTTCAATGTTTTTTAAACTTATTTGAACTCCAGACTTCTTTTGTGTTCATTATGCAGCATTCAAAGCGACGTCATCAATTTCCAACATGTTCTGACATCATTTGTTGTTTTTCAGTCATTTACCTTATTGTTTAGAGAGCTAAATGACCGTGAAATTGAAAATCACTACAAAATAAACCGTGAAAATGTTGAAAGTTGGCATGGTATCATCATTTCACCCGCATAGCATATGCGAAAGAGCAGAGAGGGTCACGGCAAAAACTGGACGCACTTCGTGTACAAACTGGACAATCTCTTTCGGAGAAGGGTTTCGGATGAGAACTCATCTGTTACACGGGCACTTCAATGTTTTTTAAACTTATTTGAACTCCAGACTTCTTTTGTGTTCAGTATGCAGCATTCAAAGCGACGTCATCAATTTCCAACATGTTCTGACATCATTTGTTGTTTTTCAGTCATTTACCTAATTGTTTAGAGAGCTAAATGATCATGAAATTGAAAATCACTACAAAATGAACTATGAAAATGTTGAAAGTTTGCATGGTATCATCATTTCACCCGCATAGCATGTGCGAAAGAGTGGAGAGGGATACGGCAAAAACTGGACGCACTTCGTGTACAAATTGGACAATCTCTTTCGGAGTATCAAGGTTTAGGACGAGAACTCATCTGTTACACGGGCACTTCAATGTTTTTTAAACTTATCTGAACTCCGGATTTCTTTTGTGTTCAGTATGCAGCATTCAAAGACACGTCATCAATTTCCAACATGTTCTGACATCATTTGTTGTTTTTCAGTCATGTACCTAATTGTTTAGAGAGCTAAATGACTGTGAAATTGAAAATCACTACAAAATGAACTGTGAAAATGGTGAAACTTGGCATGGTATCATCATTTCACCCGCATAGCATGTGCGAAAGAGTAGAGAGGGTCACGGCAAAAACTGGACGCACTTCGTGTACAAACTGGACAATCTCTTTCGGAGTATCAGGGTTTTGGACGAGAACTCATCTGTTACACGGGCACTTCAATGTTTTTTAAACTTATTTGAACTCCGGACTTCTTTTGTGTTCAGTATGCAGCATTCAAAGCGACGTCATCAATTTCCAACATGTTCTGACATCATTTGTTGGTTTTCAGTCATTTACCTAATTGTTTAGAGAGCTAAATGACCGTGAAATTGAAAATCACTACAAAATGAACTATGAAAATGTTGCAACTTGGCATGGTATCATCATTTCACCCGCATAGCATGTGCAAAAGAGTATAGAGGGTCACGGCAAAAACTGGACGCACTTCATGTACAAACTGGACAATCTCTTTCGGAGTATCAGGGTTTCGGACGAGAACTCATCTGTTACACGGGCACTTGAATGTTTTTTAAACTTATTTGAACTCCGGACTTCTTTTGTGTTCAGTATGCAGCATTCAAAGCAACGTCATCAATTTCCAACATGTTCTGACATCATTTGTTGTTTTTCAGTCATTTACCTAATTGTTTGGAGAGCTAAATGACCGTGAAATTGAAAATCACTACAAAATGAACTGTGAAAATGTTGAAACTTGGCATGGTATCATCATTTCACCCGCATAGCATGTGCGAAAGAGTAGAGAGGGTCACGGAAAAAACTGGACGCACTTCATGTACAAATTGGACAATCTCTTTCGGAGTATCAGGGTTTTGGACCAGAACTCATCTGTTACACGGGCACTTCAATGTTTTTTAAACTTATTTGAACTCCGGACTTCTTTTGTGTTTAGTATACAGCATTCAAAGCGACGTCATCAATTTCCAACATGTTCTGACATCATTTGTTGGTTTTCAGTCATTTACCTAATTGTTTAGAGAACTAAATGACCGTGAAATTGAAAATCACTACGAAATGAACTATGAAAATGTTGCAACTTGGCATGGTATCATCATTTCACCCGCATAGCATGTGCAAAAGAGTATAGAGGGTCACGGCAAAAACTGGACGCACTTCGTGTACAAACTGGACAATCTCTTTCGGAGTATCAGGGTTTCGGACGAGAACTCATCTGTTACACGGGCACTTCAATGTTTTTTAAACTTATTTGAACTCTGGACTTCTTTTGTGTTCAGTATGCAGCATTCAAAGCGACGTCATCAATTTCCAACATGTTCTGAGATCATTTGTTGTTTTTCAGTCATTACCTAATTGTTTAGAGAGCTAAATGACCGTGAAATTGAAAATCACTACAAAATGAACTGTGAAAATGTTGAAACTTGGCATGGTATCATCATTTCACCCGCATAGCATGTATGAAAGAGTAGAGAGGGTCACGGAAAAAACTGGACGCACTCCATGTACAAACTGGACAATGTCTTTCGGAGTATCAGGGTTTTGGACGAGAACTCATCTGTTACACGGGCACTTCAATGTTTTTTAAACTTATTTGAACTCCGGACTTCTTTTGTGTTCAGTATGTAGCATTCAAAGCGACGTCATCAATTTCCAACATGTTCTGACATCATTTGTTGGTTTTCAGTCATTTACCTAATTGTTTAGAGACCTAAATGACCGTGAAATTGAAAATCACTACAAAATGAACAATGAAAATGTTGCAACTTGGCATGGTATCATCATTTCACCCGTATAGCATGTGCAAAAGAGTATAGAGGGTCACGGCAAAAACTGGACGCACTTCGTGTACAAACTGGACAATCTCTTTCGGAGTATCAGGGTTTCGGACGAGAACTCATCTCTTACACGGGCACTTCAATGTTTTTTAAACTTATTTGAACTCCGGACTTCTTTTGTGTTCATTATGCAGCATTCAAAGCGACGTCATCAATTTCCAACATGTTCTGACATCATTTGTTGTTTTTCAGTCATTTACCTTATTGTTTAGAGAGCTAAATGACCGTGAAATTGAAAATCACTACAAAATAAACCGTGAAAATGTTGAAAGTTGGCATGGTATCATCATTTCACCCGCATAGCATATGCGAAAGAGCAGAGAGGGTCACGGCAAAAACTGGACGCACTTCATGTACAATCTGGACAATCTCTTTCGGAGAAGGGTTTCGGATGAGAACTCATCTGTTACACGGGCACTTCAATGTTTTTTAAACTTATTTGAACTCCAAACTTCTTTTGTGTTCAGTATGCAGCATTCAAAGCGACGTCATCAATTTCCAACATGTTCTGACATCATTTGTTGTTTTTCAGTCATTTACCTAATTGTTTAGAGAGCTAAATGATAATGAAATTGAAAATCACTACAAAATGAACTATGAAAATGTTGAAAGTTTGCATGGTATCATCATTTCACCCGCATAGCATGTGCGAAAGAGTGGAGAGGGATACGGCAAAAACTGGACGCACTTCGTGTACAAATTGGACAATCTCTTTCGGAGTATCAAGGTTTAGGACGAGAACTCATCTGTTACACGGGCACTTCAATGTCTTTTAAACTTATCTGAACTCCGGATTTCTTTTGTGTTCAGTATGCAGCATTCATAGACACATCATCAATTTCCAACATGTTCTGACATCATTTGTTGTTTTTCAGTCATGTACCTAATTGTTTAGAGAGCTAAATGACTGTGAAATTGAAAATGACTACAAAATGAACTGTGAAAATGGTGAAACTTGGCATGGTATCATCATTTCACCCGCATAGCATGTGCGAAAGAGTAGAGAGGGTCACGGCAAAAACTGGACGCACTTCGTGTACAAACTGGACAATCTCTTTCGGAGTATCAGGGTTTTGGACGAGAACTCATCTGTTACACGGGCACTTCAATGTTTTTTAAACTTATTTGAACTCCGGACTTCTTTTGTGTTCAGTATGCAGCATTCAAAGCGACGTCATCAATTTCCAACATGTTCTGACATCATTTGTTGGTTTTCAGTCATTTACCTAATTGTTTAGAGAGCTAAATGACCGTGAAATTGAAAATCACTACAAAATGAACTATGAAAATGTTGCAACTT
>NW_021264075.1:141885-143485 GCF_002162155.2 Triticum dicoccoides
TCTGACATCATTTGTTGGTTTTCAGTCATTTACCTAATTGTTTAGAGAGCTAAATGATCGTGAAATTGAAAATCACTACAAAATGAACTATGAAAATATTGCAACTTGGCATGGTATCATCATTTCACCCGCATAGCATGTGCAAAAGAGTATAGAGGGTCACGGCAAAAACTGGACGCACTTCATGTACAAACTGGACAATCTCTTTCGGAGTATCAGGGTTTCGGACGAGAACTCATCTGTTACACGGGCACTTGAATGTTTTTTAAACTTATTTGAACGCCGGACTTCTTTTGTGTTCAGTATGCAGCATTCAAAGCAACGTCATCAATTTCCAACATGTTCTGACATCATTTGTTGTTTTTCAGTCATTTACCTAATTGTTTGGAGAGCTAAATGACCGTGAAATTGAAAATCACTACAAAATGAACTGTGAAAATGTTGAAACTTGGCATGGTATCATCATTTCACCCGCATAGCATGTGCGAAAGAGTAGAGAGGGTCACGGAAAAAACTAGACGCACTTCATGTACAAATTGGACAATCTCTTTCGGAGTATCAGGGTTTTGGACCAGAACTCATCTGTTACACGGGCACTTCAATGTTTTTTAAACTTATTTGAACTCCGGACTTCTTTTGTGTTTAGTATACAGCATTCAAAGCGACGTCATCAATTTCCAACATGTTCTGACATCATTTGTTGGTTTTCAGTCATTTACCTAATTGTTTAGAGAGCTAAATGACCGTGAAATTGAAAATCACTACAAAATGAACTATGAAAATGTTGCAACTTGGCATGGTATCATCATTTCACCCGCATAGCATGTGCAAAAGAGTATAGAGGGTCACGGCAAAAACTGGACGCACTTCGTGTACAAACTGGACAATCTCTTTCGGAGTATCAGGGTTTCGGACGAGAACTCATCTGTTACACGGGCACTTCAATGTTTTTTAAACTTATTTGAACTCTGGACTTCTTTTGTGTTCAGTATGCAGCATTCAAAGCGACGTCATCAATTTCCAACATGTTCTGACATCATTTGTTGTTTTTCAGTCATTACCTAATTGTTTAGAGAGCTAAATGACCGTGAAATTGAAAATCACTACAAAATGAACTGTGAAAATGTTGAAACTTGGCATGGTATCATCATTTCACCCGCATAGCATGTATGAAAGAGTAGAGAGGGTCATGGAAAAAACTGGACGCACTCCATGTACAAACTGGACAATCTCTTTCGGAGTATCAGGGTTTTGGACGAGAACTCATCTGTTACACGGGCACTTCAATGTTTTTTAAACTTATTTGAACTCCGGACTTCTTTTGTGTTCAGTATGTAGCATTCAAAGCGACGTCATCAATTTCCAACATGTTCTGACATCATTTGTTGTTTTTCAGTCATTTACCTAATTGTTTGGAGAGCTAAATGACCGTGAAATTGAAAATCACTACAAAATGAACTGTGAAAATGTTGAAACTTGGCATGGTATCATCATTTCACCCGCATAGCATGTGCGAAAGAGTAGAGAGGGTCACGGAAAAAACTGGACGCACTTCATGTACAAATTGGACAATCTCTTTCGGAGTATCAGGGTTTTGGAC
>NW_021264075.1:147349-150690 GCF_002162155.2 Triticum dicoccoides
AGCATTCAAAGCGACGTCATCAATTTCCAACATGTTCTGACATCATTTGTTGATTTTCAGTCATTTACCTAATTGTTTAGAGAGCTAAATGACCGTGAAATTGAAAATCACTACAAAATGAACTATGAAAATGTTGCAACTTGGCATGGTATCATCATTTCACCCGCACAGCATGTGCAAAAGAGTATAGAGGGTCACGGCAAAAACTGGACGCACTTCGTGTACAAACTGGACAATCTCTTTCGGAGTATCAGGGTTTTGAACGAGAACTCATCTGTTACACGGGCACTTCAATGTTTTTTAAACTTATTTGAACTCTGGACTTCTTTTGTGTTCAGTATGCAGCATTCAAAGCGACGTCATCAATTTCCAACATGTTCTGACATCATTTGTTGTTTTTCAGTCATTACCTAATTGTTTGGAGAGCTAAATGACCGTGAAATTGAAAATCACTACAAAATGAACTGTGAAAATGTTGAAACTTGGCATGGTATCATCATTTCACCCGCATAGCATGTATGAAAGAGTAGAGAGGGTCACGGAAAAAACTAGACGCACTTCGTGTAGAAACTGGACAATCTCTTTCGGAGTATCAGGGTTTAGGACGAGAACTCATCTGTTACACGGGCACTTCAATGTTTTTTAAACTTATCTGAACTCCGGACTTCTTTTGTGTTCAGTATGCAGCATTCATAGACACATCATCAATTTCCAACATGTTCTGACATCATTTGTTGTTTTTCAGTCATGTACCTAATTGTTTAGAGAGCTAAATGACTGTGAAATTGAAAATCACTACAAAATGAACTGTGAAAATGGTGAAACTTGGCATGGTATCATCATTTCACCCGCATAGCATGTGCGAAAGAGTAGAGAGGGTCACGGCAAAAACTGGACGCACTTCGTGTACAAACTGGACAATCTCTTTCGGAGTATCAGGGTTTCGGACGAGAACTCATCTGTTACACGGGCACTTCAATGTTTTTTAAACTGATTTGAACTCCGGACTTCTTTTGTGTTCAGTATGCAGCATTCAAAGCGACGTCATCAATTTCCAACATGTTCTGACATCATTTGTTGGTTTTCAGTCATTTACCTAATTGTTTAGAGAGCTAAATGACCGTGAAATTGAAAATCACTACAAAATGAACTATGAAAATTTTGCAACTTGGCATGGTATCATCATTTCACCCGCATAGCATGTGCAAAAGAGTATAGAGGGCCACGGCAAAAACTGGATGCACTTCATGTACAAACTGGACAATCTCTTTTGGAGTATCAGGGTTTCGGACGAGAACTCATCTGTTACACGGGCACTTGAATGTTTTTTAAACTTATTTGAACTCCGGACTTCTTTTGTGTTCAGTATGCAGCATTCAAAGCAACGTCATCAATTTCCAACATGTTCTGACATCATTTGTTGTTTTTCAGTCATTTACCTAATTGTTTGGAGAGCTAAATGACCGTGAAATTGAAAATCACTACAAAATGAACTGTGAAAATGTTAAAACTTGGCATGGTATCATCATTTCACCCGCATAGCATGTGCGAAAGAGTAGACAGGGTCACGGAAAAAACTGGACGCACTTCATGTACAAATTGGACAATCTCTTTCGGAGTATCAGGGTTTTGGACCAGAACTCATCTGTTACACGGGCACTTCAATGTTTTTTAAACTTATTTGAACTCCGGACTTCTTTTGTGTTCAGTATGTAGCATTCAAAGCGACGTCATCAATTTCCAACATGTTCTGACATCATTTGTTGTTTTTCAGTCATTTACCTAATTGTTTGGAGAGCTAAATGACCGTGAAATTGAAAATCACTACAAAATAAACCGTGAAAATGTTGAAAGTTGGCATGGTATCATCATTTCACCCGCATAGCATATGCGAAAGAGCAGAGAGGGTCACGGCAAAAACTGGACGCACTTCGTGTACAAACTGGACAATCTCTTTCGGAGAAGGGTTTCGGATGAGAACTCATTTGTTACACGGGCACTTCAATGTTTTTTAAACTTATTTGAACTCCAGACTTCTTTTGTGTTCAGTATGCAGCATTCAAAGCGACGTCATCAATTTCCAACATGTTCTGACATCATTTGTTGTTTTTCAGTCATTTACCAAATTGTTTAGAGAGCTAAATGATCATGAAATTGAAAATCACTACAAAATGAACTATGAAAATGTTGAAAGTTTGCATGGTATCATCATTTCACCCGCATAGCATGTGCGAAAGAGTGGAGAGGGATACGGCAAAAACTGGACGCACTTCGTGTACAAATTGGACAATCTCTTTCGGAGTATCAAGGTTTAGGACGAGAACTCATCTGTTACACGGGCACTTCAATGTTTTTTAAACTTATCTGAACTCCGGATTTCTTTTGTGTTCAGTATGCAGCATTCATAGACACATCATCAATTTCCAACATGTTCTGACATCATTTGTTGTTTTTCAGTCATGTACCTAATTGTTTAGAGAGCTAAATGACTGTGAAATTGAAAATCACTACAAAATGAACTGTGAAAATGGTGAAACTTGGCATGGTATCATCATTTCACCCGCATAGCATGTGCGAAAGAGTAGAGAGGGTCACGGCAAAAACTGGACGCACTTCGTGTACAAACTGGACAATCTCTTTCGGAGTATCAGGGTTTTGGACGAGAACTCATCTGTTACACGCTATCGGAGTATCAATTTCCAACATGTTCTGACATCATTTGTTGTTTTTCAGTCATTTACCTAATTGTTTAGAGAGCTAAATGATCATGAAATTGAAAATCACTACAAAATGAACTATGAAAATGTTGAAAGTTTGCATGGTATCATCATTTCACCCGCATAGCATGTGCGAAAGAGTGGAGAGGGATACGGCAAAAACTGGACGCACTTCGTGTACAAATTGGACAATCTCTTTCGGAGTATCAAGGTTTAGGACGAGAACTCATCTGTTACACGGGCACTTCAATGTTTTTTAAACTTATCTGAACTCCGGATTTCTTTTGTGTTCAGTATGCAGCATTCATAGACACATCATCAATTTCCAACATGTTCTGACATCATTTGTTGTTTTTCAGTCATGTACCTAATTGTTTAGAGAGCTAAAGGACTGTGAAATTGAAAATCACTACAAAATGAACTGTGAAAATGGTGAAACTTGGCATGGTATCATCATTTCACCCGCATAGCATGTGCGAAAGAGTAGAGAGGGTCACGGCAAAAACTGGACGCACTTCGTGTACAAACTGGACAATCTCTTTCGGAGTATCAGGGTTTTGGACGAGAACTCATCTGTTACATGGGCACTTCAATGTTTTTTAAACTTATTTGAACTCCGGACTT
>NW_021264075.1:152272-153657 GCF_002162155.2 Triticum dicoccoides
TGAAAATGTTGAAACTTGGCATGGTATCATCATTTCACCCGCATAGCATGTATGAAAGAGTAGAGAGGGTCACGGAAAAAACTAGACGCACTCCATGTACAAACTGGACAATCTCTTTCGGAGTATCAGGGTTTTGGACGAGAACTCATCTGTTACACGGGCACTTCAATGTTTTTTAAACTTATTTGAACTCCGGACTTCTTTTGTGTTCAGTATGTAGCATTCAAAGCGACGTCATCAATTTCCAACATGTTCTGACATCATTTGTTGGTTTTCAGTCATTTACCTAATTGTTTAGAGAGCTAAATGACCGTGAAATTGAAAATCACTACAAAATGAACTATGAAAATGCTGCAACTTGGCATGGTATCATCATTTCACCCGCATAGCATGTGCAAAAGAGTATAGAGGGTCACGGCAAAAACTGGACGCACTTCGTGTACAAACTGGACAATCTCTTTCGGAGTATCAGGGTTTCGGAGGAGAAGTCATATGTTACACGGGCACTTCAATGTTTTTTAAACTTATTTGAACTCCGGACTTCTTTTGTGTTTAGTATGCAGCATTCAAAGCGACGTCATCAATTTCCAACATGTTCTGACATCATTTGTTGTTTTTCAGTCATTTACCTAATTGTTTAGAGAGCTAAATGATCGTGAAATTGAAAATCACTACAAAATGAACTATGAAAATGTTGAAAGTTGGCATGGTATCATCATTTCACCCGCATAGCTTGTGCGAAAGAGTATAGAGGGTCACGGCAAAAACTGGACGCACTTCGTGTACAAATTGGATAATCTCTTTCAGAGTATCAAGGTTTAGGACGAGAACTCATCTGTTACACGGGCACTTCAATGTTTTTTAAACTTATTTGAACTCCGGACTTCTTTTGTGTTTAGTATGCAGCATTCAAAGACACGTCATCAATTTCCAACATGTTCTGACATCATTTGTTGTTTTTCAGCCATTTACCTAATTGTTTAGAGAGCTAAATGACCGTGAAATTGAAAATCACTTCAAAATGAACTGTGAAAATGTTGAAACTTGGCATGGTATCATCATTTCACCCGCATAGCATGTGCGAAAGAGTAGAGAGGGTCACGGCAAAAACTGGACGCACTTCATGTACAAACTGGACAATCTCTTTCGGAGTATCAGGGTTTTGGCCGAGAACTCATCTGTTACACGGGCACTTCAATGTTTTTTAAACTTATTTCAACTCCGGACTTCTTTTGTGTTCAGTATGCAGCATTCAAAGCGACGTCATCAATTTCCAACATGTTCTGACATCATTTGTTGGTTTTCAGTCATTTACCTAATTGTTTAGAGAGCTAAATGACCGTGAAATTGAAAATCACTACAAAATGAACTATGAAAATGTTGCA
>NW_021264075.1:160290-163213 GCF_002162155.2 Triticum dicoccoides
GAGCTAAATGACCGTGAAATTGAAAATCACTACAAAATGAACTGTGAAAATGTTGAAACTTGGCATGGTATCATCATTTCACCCGCATAGCATGTGCGAAAGAGTAGAGAGGGTCACGGCAAAAACTGGACGCACTTCGTGTACAAACTGGACAATCTCTTTCGGAGTATCACGGTTTTGGACGAGAACTCATTTGTTACACGGGCACTTCAATGTTTTTTAAACTTATTCGAACTCCGGACTTCTTTTGTGTTCAGTATGCAGCATTCAAAGCGACGTTATCAATTTCCAACATGTTCTGACATCATTTGTTGGTTTTCAGTCATTTACCTAATTGTTTAGAGAGCTAAATGACCGTGAAATTGAAAATCACTACAAAATGAACTATGAAAATGTTGCAACTTGGCATGGTATCATCATTTCACCCGCATAGCATGTGCAAAAGAGTATAGAGGGTCACGGCAAAAACTGGACGCACTTCGTGTACAAACTGGACAATCTCTTTCGGAGTATCAGGGTTTCGGACGAGAACTCATCTGTTACACGAGCACTTGAATGTTTTTTAAACTTATTTGAACTCCGGACTTCTTTTGTGTTCAGTATGCAGCATTCAAAGCGACGTCATCAATTTCCAACATGTTCTGACATCATTTGTTGGTTTTCAGTCATTTACCTAATTGTTTAGAGAGCTAAATGACCGTGAAATTGAAAATCACTACAAAATGAACTATGAAAATGTTGCAACTTGGCATGGTATCATCATTTCATCCGCATAGCATGTGCGAAAGAGTGGAGAGGGACACGGCAAAAACTGGACGCACTTCGTGTACAAATTGGACAATCTCTTTCGGAGTATCAAGGTTTAGGACGAGAACTCATCTGTTACACGGGCACTTCAATGTTTTTTAAACTTATTTGAACTCCGGACTTCTTTTGTGTTTAGTATGCAGCATTCAAAGCGACATCATCAATTTCCAACATGTTCTGACATCATTTGTTGTTTTTCAGTCATTTACCTAATTGTTTAACGAGCTAAATGACCGTGAAATTGAAAATCACTACAAAATGAACTGTGAAAATGTTGAAACTTGGCATGGTATCATCATTTCACCCGCATAGCATGTGCGAAAGAGTAGAGAGGGTCACGGCAAAAACTGGACGCACTTCATGTACAAACTGGACAATCTCTTTCGGAGTATCACGGTTTTGGACGAGAACTCATTTGTTACACGGGCACTTCAATGTTTTTTAAACTTAGTCGAACTCCGGACTTCTTTTGTGTTCAGTATGCAGCATTCAAAGCGACGTTATCAATTTCCAACATGTTCTGACATCATTTGTTGGTTTTCAGTCATTTACCTAATTGTTTAGAGAGCTAAATGACCGTGAAATTGAAAATCACTACAAAATGAACTATGAAAATGTTGCAACTTGGCATGGTATCATCATTTCACCCGCATAGCATGTGCAAAAGAGTATAGAGGGTCACGGCAAAAACTGGACGCACTTCGTGTACAAACTGGACAATCTCTTTCGGAGTATCAGGGTTTCGGACGAGAACTCATCTGTTACACGAGCACTTGAATGTTTTTTAAACTTATTTGAACTCCGGACTTCTTTTGTGTTCAGTATGCAGCATTCAAAGCGACATCATCAATTTCCAACATGTTCTGACATCATTTGTTGGTTTTCAGTCATTTACCTAATTGTTTAGAGAGCTAAATGACCGTGAAATTGAAAATCACTACAAAATGAACTATGAAAATGTTGCAACTTGGCATGGTATCATCATTTCATCCTCATAGCATGTGCGAAAGAGTGGAGAGGGACACGGCAAAAACTGGACGCACTTCGTGTACAAATTGGACAATCTCTTTCGGAGTATCAAGGTTTAGGACGAGAACTCATCTGTTACACGGGCACTTCAATGTTTTTTAAACTTATTTGAACTCCGGACTTCTTTTGTGTTTAGTATGCAGCATTCAAAGCGACATCATCAATTTCCAACATGTTCTGACATCATTTGTTGTTTTTCAGTCATTTACCTAATTGTTTAACGAGCTAAATGACCGTGAAATTGAAAATCACTACAAAATGAACTGTGAAAATGTTGAAACTTGGCATGGTATCATCATTTCACCCGCATAGCATGTGCGAAAGAGTAGAGAGGGTCACGGCAAAAACTGGACGCACTTCTTGTACAAACTGGACAATCTCTTTCGGAGTATCACGGTTTTGGACGAGAACTCATTTGTTACACGGGCACTTCAATGTTTTTTAAACTTATTTGAACTCCGGACTTCTTTTGTGTTCAGTATGCAGCATTCAAAGCGACGTTATCAATTTCCAGCATGTTCTGACATCATTTGTTGGTTTTCAGTCATTTACCTAATTGTTTAGAGAGCTAAATGACCGTGAAATTGAAAATCACTACAAAATGAACTATGAAAATGTTGCAACTTGGCATGGTATCATCATTTCACCCGCATAGCATGTGCAAAAGAGTATAGAGGGTCACGGCAAAAACTGGACGCACTTCGTGTACAAACTGGAAAATCTCTTTCGGAGTATCAGGGTTTCGGACGAGAACTCATCTGTTACACGGGCACTTGAATGTTTTTTAAACTTATTTGAACTCCGGACTTCTTTTGTGTTCAGTATGCAGCATTCAAAGCGACATCATCAATTTCCAACATGTTCTGACATCATTTGTTGTTTTTCAGTCATTTACCTAATTGTTTAGAGAGCTAAATGACTGTGAAATTGAAAATCACTACAAAATAATCTGTGAAAATGTTGAAACCTGGCATGGTATCATCATTTCACCCGCATAGCATGTGCGAAAGAGCAGAGAGGGTCACGGCAAAAACTGGACGCACTTCGTGTACAAACTGGACAATCTCTTTCGGAGAAGGGTTTCGGA
>NW_021264075.1:165402-167046 GCF_002162155.2 Triticum dicoccoides
GAGCTAAATGACCGTGAAATTGAAAATCACTACAAAATGAACTGTGAAAATGTTGAAACTTGGCATGGTATCATCATTTCACCCGCATAGCATGTGCGAAAGAGTAGAGAGGGTCACGGCAAAAACTGGACGCACTTCGTGTACAAACTGGACAATCTCTTTCGGAGTATCACGGTTTTGGACGAGAACTCATTTGTTACACGGGCACTTCAATGTTTTTTAAACTTATTCGAACTCCGGACTTCTTTTGTGTTCAGTATGCAGCATTCAAAGCGACGTTATCAATTTCCAACATGTTCTGACATCATTTGTTGGTTTTCAGTCATTTACCTAATTGTTTAGAGAGCTAAATGACCGTGAAATTGAAAATCACTACAAAATGAACTATGAAAATGTTGCAACTTGGCATGGTATCATCATTTCACCCGCATAGCATGTGCAAAAGAGTATAGAGGGTCACGGCAAAAACTGGACGCACTTCGTGTACAAACTGGACAATCTCTTTCGGAGTATCAGGGTTTCGGACGAGAACTCATCTGTTACACGAGCACTTGAATGTTTTTTAAACTTATTTGAACTCCGGACTTCTTTTGTGTTCAGTATGCAGCATTCAAAGCGACGTCATCAATTTCCAACATGTTCTGACATCATTTGTTGGTTTTCAGTCATTTACCTAATTGTTTAGAGAGCTAAATGACCGTGAAATTGAAAATCACTACAAAATGAACTATGAAAATGTTGCAACTTGGCATGGTATCATCATTTCATCCGCATAGCATGTGCGAAAGAGTGGAGAGGGACACGGCAAAAACTGGACGCACTTCGTGTACAAATTGGACAATCTCTTTCGGAGTATCAAGGTTTAGGACGAGAACTCATCTGTTACACGGGCACTTCAATGTTTTTTAAACTTATTTGAACTCCGGACTTCTTTTGTGTTTAGTATGCAGCATTCAAAGCGACATCATCAATTTCCAACATGTTCTGACATCATTTGTTGTTTTTCAGTCATTTACCTAATTGTTTAACGAGCTAAATGACCGTGAAATTGAAAATCACTACAAAATGAACTGTGAAAATGTTGAAACTTGGCATGGTATCATCATTTCACCCGCATAGCATGTGCGAAAGAGTAGAGAGGGTCACGGCAAAAACTGGACGCACTTCATGTACAAACTGGACAATCTCTTTCGGAGTATCACGGTTTTGGACGAGAACTCATTTGTTACACGGGCACTTCAATGTTTTTTAAACTTAGTCGAACTCCGGACTTCTTTTGTGTTCAGTATGCAGCATTCAAAGCGACGTTATCAATTTCCAACATGTTCTGACATCATTTGTTGGTTTTCAGTCATTTACCTAATTGTTTAGAGAGCTAAATGACCGTGAAATTGAAAATCACTACAAAATGAACTATGAAAATGTTGCAACTTGGCATGGTATCATCATTTCACCCGCATAGCATGTGCAAAAGAGTATAGAGGGTCACGGCAAAAACTGGACGCACTTCGTGTACAAACTGGACAATCTCTTTCGGAGTATCAGGGTTTCGGACGAGAACTCATCTGTTACACGAGCACTTGAATGTTTTTTAAACTTATTTGAACTCCGGACTTCTTTTGTGTTCAGTATGCAGCATTCAAA
>NW_021264075.1:169619-170795 GCF_002162155.2 Triticum dicoccoides
TGTACAAACTGGACAATCTCTTTCGGAGTATCAGGGTTTTGGACGAGAACTCATCTGTTACACGGGCACTTCAATGTTTTTTAAACTTATTTGAACTCCGGACTTCTTTTGTGTTCAGTATGCAGCATTCAAAGCGACGTCATCAATTTCCAACATGTTCTGACATCATTTGTTGGTTTTCAGTCATTTACCTAATTGTTTAGAGAGCTAAATGACCGTGAAATTGAAAATCACTACAAAATGAACTATGAAAATGTTGCAACTTGGCATGGTATCATCATTTCACCCGCATAGCATGTGCAAAAGAGTATAGACGGTCACGGCAAAAACTGGACGCACTTCGTGTACAAACTGGACAATCTCTTTCGGAGTATCAGGGTTTCGGACGAGAACTCATCTGTTACACGGGCACTTCAATGTTTTTTAAACTTATTTGAACTCTGGACTTCTTTTGTGTTCAGTATGCAGCATTCAAAGCAGCGTCATCAATTTACAACATGTTCTGACATCATTTGTTGTTTTTCAGTCATTTACCTAATTGTTTAGAGAGCTAAATGACCGTGAAATTGAAAATCACTACAAAATGAACAGTGAAAATGTTGAAACTTGGCATGGTATCATCATTTCACCCGCAGCATGTGCGAAAGAGTAGAGAGGGTCACGGAAAAAACTGGACGCACTTCATATACAAACAGGACAATCTCTTTCGGAGTATCAGGGTTTTGGACGAGAACTCATCTGTTACACGGGCACTTCAATGTTTTTTAAACTTATTTGAACTCCGGACTTCTTTTGTGTTTAGTATGCAGCATTCAAAGCAACGTCATCAATTTCCAACATGTTCTGACATCATTTGTTGGTTTTTAGTCATTTACCTAATTGTTTAGAGAGCTAAATGACCGTGAAATTGAAAATCACTACAAAATGAACTATGAAAATGTTGCAACTTGGCATGGTATCATCATTTCACCCGCATAGCATGTGCAAAAGAGTATAGACGGTCACGGCAAAAACTGGACGCACTTCGTGTACAAACTGGACAATCTCTTTCGGAGTATCAGGGTTTCGGACGAGAACTCATCTGTTACACGGGCACTTCAATGTTTTTTAAACTTATTTGAACTCTGGACTTCTTTTGTGTTCAGTATGCAGCATTCAAAGCGGCGTCATCAATTT
>NW_021264075.1:173631-174572 GCF_002162155.2 Triticum dicoccoides
AAAGAGTATAGAGGGTCACGGCAAAAACTGGACGCACTTCGTGTACAAACTGGACAATCTCTTTCGGAGTATCAGGGTTTCGGACGAGAAGTCATATGTTACACGGGCACTTCAATGTTTTTTAAACTTATTTGAACTCCGGACTTCTTTTGTGTTTAGTATGCAGCATTCAAAGCGACGTCATCAATTTCCAACATGTTCTGACATCATTTGTTGTTTTTCAGTCATTTACCTAATTGTTTAGAGAGCTAAATGACCATGAAATTGAAAATCACTACAAAATGAACTATGAAAATGTTGCAACTTGGCATGGTATCATCATTTCACCCGCATAGCATGTGCAAAAGAGTATAGACGGTCACGGCAAAAACTGGACGCACTTCGTGTACAAACTGGACAATCTCTTTCGGAGAAGGGTTTCGGACGAGAACTCATCTATTACACGGGCACTTCAATATTTTTTAAACTTATTTGAACTCCGGACTTCTTTTGTGTTTAGTATGCAGCATTCAAAGCGACGTCATCAATTTCCAACATGTTCTGACATCATTTGTTGTTTTTCAGTCATTTACCTAATTGTTTAGAGAGCTAAATGATCGTGAAATTCAAAATCACTACAAAATGAACTATGAAAATGTTGAAACTTGGCATGGTATCATCATTTCATCCGCATAGCATGTGCGAAAGAGTGGAGAGGGACACGGCAAAAACTGGACGCACTTCGTGTACAAACTGGACAATCTCTTTCGGAGTATCAAGGGTTTCGGACGAGAACTCATCTGTTACACGGGCACTTCAATATTTTTTAAACTTATTTGAACTCCGGACTTCTTTTGTGTTTAGTATGCAGCATTCAAAGCGACGTCATCAATTTCCAACATGTTCTGACATCATTTGTTGTTTTTCAGTCATTTACCTAATTGTTTAGAGAGCTAAATGAT
>NW_021264075.1:174700-175450 GCF_002162155.2 Triticum dicoccoides
GTAGAGAGGGTCACGGCAAAAACTGGACGCACTTCGTGTACAAACTGGACAATCTCTTTCGGAGTATCAGGGTTTTGGACGAGAACTCATCTGTTACACGGGCACTTCAATGTTTTTTAAACTTATTTGAACTCCGGACTTCTTTTGTGTTCAGTATGCAGCATTCAAAGCGACGTCATCAATTTCCAACAGGTTCTGACATCATTTGTTGTTTTTCAGTCATTTACCTAATTGTTTAGAGAGCTAAATGACCGTGAAATTGAAAATCACTACAAAATGAACTGTGAAAATGTTGAAACTTGGCATGGTATCATCATTTCACCCGCATAGCATGTGCGAAAGAGTAGAGAGGGTCACGGAAAAAACTGGATGCACTTCATGTACAAACTGGACAATCTCTTTCGGAGTATCAGGGTTTTGGACGAGAACTCATCTGTTACACGGGCACTTCAATGTTTTTTAAACTTATTTGAACTCCGGACTTCTTTTGTGTTCAGTATGCAGCATTCAAAGCGACGTCATCAATTTCCAACATGTTCTGACATCATTTGTTGGTTTTCAGTCATTTACCTAATTGTTTAGAGAGCTAAATGACCGTGAAATTGAAAATCACTACAAAATGAACTATGAAAATGTTGCAACTTGGCATGGTATCATCATTTCACCCGCATAGCATGTGCAAAAGAGTATAGACGGTCACGGCAAAAACTGGACGCACTTCGTGTACAAACTGGACAATCTCTTTCGGAG
>NW_021264075.1:175460-176330 GCF_002162155.2 Triticum dicoccoides
GAGAACTCATCTGTTACATGGGCACTTCAATGTTTTTTAAACTTATTTGAACTCCGGACTTCTTTTGTGTTCAGTATGCAGCATTCAAAGCGACATCATCAATTTCCAACATGTTCTGACATCATTTGTAGTTTTTCAGTCATTTACCTAATTGTTTAGAGAGCTAAATGACCTAAAATTGAAAATCACTACAAAATGAACTGTGAAAATGTTGAAACTTGGCATGGTATCATCATTTCACCCGCATAGCATGTGCGAAAGAGTAGAGAGGGTCACGGCAAAAACTGGACACACTTCGTGTACAAACCGGACAATGTCTTTCGTAGTATCAGGGTTTCGGACGAGAACTCATCTGTTACACGGACACTTCAATGTTTTTTAAACCTATTTGAACTCCGGACTTCTTTTGTGTTCAGTATGCAGCATTCAAAGCGACGTCATCAATTTCTAACATATTCTGACATCATTTGTTGTTTTTCAGTCATTTACCTAATTGTTTAGAGAGCTAAATGACCGTGAAATTGAAAATCACTACAAAATAAACTGTGAAAATGTTGAAACTTGGCATGGTATCATCATTTCACCTGCATAGCATGTGCGAAAGAGTGGAGAGGGTCACGGCAAAAACTGGACGCACTTCGTGTACAAACTGGACAATCTCTTTCGGAGTATCAGGGTTTCGGACGAGACCTCATCTGTTACACGGGCACTTCAATGTTTTTTAAACTTATTTGAACTCCGGACTTCTTTTGTGTTCAGTATGCAGCATTCAAAGCGACGTCATCAATTTCCAACATGTTCTGACATCATTTGTTGGTTTTCAGTCATTTACGTAATTGTTTAGAGAGCTAAATGACCGTGAAATTGAAA
>NW_021264075.1:176340-176946 GCF_002162155.2 Triticum dicoccoides
ACGTCATCAATTTCCAACATGTTCTGACATCATTTGTTGGTTTTTAGTCATTTACCTAATTGTTTAGAGAGCTAAATGACCGTGAAATTGAAAATCACTACAAAATGAACTATGAAAATGTTGCAACTTGGCATGGTATCATCATTTCACCCGCATAGCATGTGCAAAAGAGTATAGACGGTCACGGCAAAAACTGGACGCACTTCGTGTACAAACTGGACAATCTCTTTCGGAGTATCAGGGTTTCGGACGAGAACTCATCTGTTACACGGGCACTTCAATGTTTTTTAAACTTATTTGAACTCTGGACTTCTTTTGTGTTCAGTATGCAGCATTCAAAGCGGCGTCATCAATTTCCAACATGTTCTGACATCATTTGTTGTTTTTCAGTCATTTACCTAATTGTTTAGAGAGCTAAATGACCGTGAAATTGAAAATCACTACAAAATGAACTGTGAAAATGTTGAAACTTGGCATGGTATCATCATTTCACCCGCATAGCATGTGTGAAAGAGTAGAGAGGGTGACGGAAAAAACTGGACGCACTCCATGTACAAACTGGACAATCTCTTTCGGAGTATCAGGGTTTTGGACGAGAACTCATCT
>NW_021264075.1:176956-178240 GCF_002162155.2 Triticum dicoccoides
AAAGAGTATAGAGGGTCACGGCAAAAACTGGACGCACTTCGTGTACAAACTGGACAATCTCTTTCGGAGTATCAGGGTTTCGGACGAGAAGTCATATGTTACACGGGCACTTCAATGTTTTTTAAACTTATTTGAACTCCGGACTTCTTTTGTGTTTAGTATGCAGCATTCAAAGCGACGTCATCAATTTCCAACATGTTCTGACATCATTTGTTGTTTTTCAGTCATTTACCTAATTGTTTAGAGAGCTAAATGACCATGAAATTGAAAATCACTACAAAATGAACTGTGAAAATGTTGAAACTTGGCATGGTATCATCATTTCACTGACATAGCATGTGCGAAAGAGTAGAGAGGGTCACGGCAAAAACTGGACGCACTTCGTGTACAAATTGGACAATCTCTTTCAGAGTATCAAGGTTTAGGACGAGAACTCATCTGTTACACGGGCACTTCAATGTTTTTTAAACTTAATTGAACTCCGGATTTCTTTTGTGTTCAGTATGCAGCATTCAAAGACACATCATCAATTTCCAACATGTTTTGACATCATTTGTTGTTTTTCAGTCATTTACCTAATTGTTTAGAGAGCTAAATGACTGTGAAATTGAAAATCACTACAAAATGAATTGTGAAAATGTTGAAACTTGGCATGGTATCATCATTTCACCCGCATAGCATGTCCGAAAGAGTAGAGAGGGTCACAGAAAAAACTGGACGCACTTCTTGTACAAACTGGACAATCTCTTTCGGAGAAGGGTTTCGGAAGAGAACTCATCTGTTACATGGGCACTTCAATGTTTTTTAAACTTATTTGAACTCCGGACTTCTTTTGTGTTCAGTATGCAGCATTCAAAGCGACATCATCAATTTCCAACATGTTCTGACATCATTTGTAGTTTTTCAGTCATTTACCTAATTGTTTAGAGAGCTAAATGACCTAAAATTGAAAATCACTACAAAATGAACTGTGAAAATGTTGAAACTTGGCATGGTATCATCATTTCACCCGCATAGCATGTGCGAAAGAGTAGAGAGGGTCACGGCAAAAACTGGACACACTTCGTGTACAAACCGGACAATGTCTTTCGTAGTATCAGGGTTTCGGATGAGAACTCATCTGTTACACGGACACTTCAATGTTTTTTAAACCTATTTGAACTCCGGACTTCTTTTGTGTTCAGTATGCAGCATTCAAAGCGACGTCATCAATTTCTAACATATTCTGACATCATTTGTTGTTTTTCAGTCATTTACCTAATTGCTTAGAGAGCTAAATGACCG
>NW_021264075.1:179144-184498 GCF_002162155.2 Triticum dicoccoides
TCACTACAAAATAAACTGTGAAAATGTTGAAACTAGGCATGGTATCATCATTTCACCCGCATAGCATGTGCGAAAGAGTAGAGAGGGTCACGGCAAAAACTGGACGCACTTCGTGTACAAACTAGACAATCTCTTTCGGAGAAGGGTTTCGGACGAGAACTCATCTGTTACACGGGCACTTCAATGTTTTTTAAACTTATTTTGAACTCCGGACTTCTTTTGTGTTCAGTATGCAGCATTCAAAGCGACGCTATCAATTTCCAACATGTTCTGACATCATTTGTTGGTTTTCAGTCATTTACCTAATTGTTTAGAGAGCTAAATGACCGTGAAATTGAAAATCACTACAAAATGAACTATGCAAATGTTGCAACTGGCATGGTATCATCATTTCACCCGCATAGCATGTGCAAAAGAGTATAGAGGGTCACGGCAAAAACTGGACGCACTTCGTGTACAAACTGGACAATCTCTTTCGGAGTATCAGGGTTTCGGACGAGAAGTCATATGTTACACGGGCACTTCAATGTTTTTTAAACTTATTTGAACTCCGGACTTCTTTTGTGTTTAGTATGCAGCATTCAAAGCGACGTCATCAATTTCCAACATGTTCTGACATCATTTGTTGTTTTTCAGTCATTTACCTAATTGTTTAGAGAGCTAAATGACCATGAAATTGAAAATCACTACAAAATGAACTGTGAAAATGTTGAAACTTGGCATGGTATCATCATTTCACCCACATAGCATGTGCGAAAGAGTGGAGAGGGTCACGGCAAAAACTAGACGCACTTCGTGTACAAATTGGACAATCTCTTTCAGAGTATCAAGGTTTAGGACGAGAACTCATCTGTTACACGGGCACTTCAATGTTTTTTAAACTTATTTGAACTCCGGATTTCTTTTGTGTTCAGTATGCAGCATTCAAAGACACGTCATCAATTTCCAACATGTTCTGACATCATTTGTTGTTTTTCAGTCATTTACCTAATTGTTTAGAGAGCTAAATGACTGTGAAATTGAAAATCACTACAAAATGAATTGTGAAAATGTTGAAACTTGGCATGGTATCATCATTTCACCCGCATAGCATGTCCGAAAGAGTAGAGAGGGTCACGGAAAAAACTGGACGCACTTCCTGTACAAACTGGACAATCTCTTTCGGAGAAGGGTTTCGGAAGAGAACTCATCTGTTACATGGGCACTTCAATGTTTTTTAAACTTATTTGAACTCCGGACTTCTTTTGTGTTCAGTATGCAGCATTCAAAGCGACATCATCAATTTCCAACATGTTCTGACATCATTTGTAGTTTTTCAGTCATTTACCTAATTGTTTAGAGAGCTAAATGACCTGAAATTGAAAATCACTACAAAATGAACTGTGAAAATGTTGAAACTTGGCATGGTATCATCATTTCACCCGCATAGCATGTGCGAAAGAGTAGAGAGGGTCACGGCAAAAACTGGACACACTTCGTGTACAAACCGGACAATGTCTTTCGTAGTATCAGGGTTTCGGACGAGAACTCATCTGTTACATGGACACTTCAATGTTTTTTAAACCTATTTGAACTCCGGACTTCTTTTGTGTTCAGTATGCAGCATTCAAAGCGACGTCATCAATTTCTAACATATTCTGACATCATTTGTTGTTTTTCAGTCATTTACCTAATTGTTTAGAGAGCTAGATGACCGTGAAATTGAAAATCACTACAAAATAAACTGTGAAAATGTTGAAACTTGGCATGGTATCATCATTTCACCTGCATAGCATGTGCGAAAGAGTGGAGAGGGTCACGGCAAAAACTGGACGCACTTCGTGTACAAACTGGACAATCTCTTTCGGAGTATCAGGGTTTCGGAAGAGACCTCATCTGTTACACGGGCACTTCAATGTTTTTTAAACTTATTTGAACTCCGGACTTCTTTTGTGTTCAGTATGCAGCATTCAAAGCGACGTCATCAATTTCCAACATGTTCTGACATCATTTGTTGGTTTTCAGTCATTTACGTAATTGTTTAGAGAGCTAAATGACCGTGAAATTGAAAATCACTACAAAATAAACTGTGAAAATGTTGAAACTAGGCATGGTATCATCATTTCACCCGCATATCATGTGCGAAAGAGTAGAGAGGGTCACGGCAAAAACTGGACGCACTTCGTGTACAAACTAGACAATCTCTTTCGGAGAAGGGTTTCAGACGAGAACTCATCTGTTACACGGGCACTTCAATGTTTTTTAAACTTATTTTGAACTCCGTACTTCTTTTGTGTTCAGTCTGCAGCATTCAAAGCGACGTCATCAATTTCCAACATGTTCTGACATCATTTGTTGGTTTTCAGTCATTTACCTAATTGTTTAGAGAGCTAAATGACCATGAAATTGAAAATCACTACAAAATGAACTATGAAAATGTTGAAACTTGGCATGGTATCATCATTTCACCCGCATAGCATGTGCGAAAGAGCAGAGAGGGTCACGGCAAAAAATGGAAGCACTTCGTGTACAAACTGGACAATCTCTTTCGGAGTATTAGGGTTTCGCACGAGAACTCATCTGTTACACGGGCACTTCAATGTTTTTTAAACTTATTTGAACTCCGGACTTCTTTTGTGTTCAGTTTGCAGCATTCAAAGCGACGTCATCAATTTCCAACATGTTCTGACATCATTTGTTATTTTTCAGTCATTTACCTAATTGTTTAGAGAGCTAAATGACCGTGAAATTGAAAATCACTACAAAATAAACTGTGAAAATGTTGAAACTTGACATGGTATCATCATTTCACCCGCATAGCATGTGCGAAAGAGCAGAGAGGGTCACGGCAAAAACTGGACGCACTTCATGTACAAACTGGACAATCTCTTTCGGAGAAGGGTTTCGGATGAGAACTCATCTGTTGCACGGGCACTTCAATGTTTTTTAAACTATTTGAACTCCGGACTTCTTTTGTGTCCAGTATGCAGCATTCAAAGCAACGTCATCAATTTCCAACATGTTCTGACATCATTTGTTGTTTTTCAGTCATTTACCTAATTGTTTAGAGAGCTAAATGACCATGAAATTGAAAATCACTACAAAATGAACTGTGAAAATGTTGAAACTTGGCATGGTATCATCATTTCACCCACATAGCATGTGCAAAAGAGTAGAGAGGGTCACAGCAAAAACTGGACGCACTTCGTGTACAAAGTGGACAATCTCTTACGGAGTATCAGGGTTTCGGACGAGAACTCATCTGTTACACGGGCACTTCAATGTTTTTTAAACTTATTTGAACTCCGGACTTCTTTTGTGTTCAGTATGCAGCATTCAAAGCGATGTCATCAATTTCCAACATGTTCTGACATCATTTGTTTTTTCCAGTCATTTACCTAATTGTTTAGAGAGCTAAATGACCGTGAAATTGAAAATCACTACAAAATAAACTGTGAAAATGTTGAAACTTGGCATGGTATCATCATTTCACCTGCATAGCATGTGCGAAAGAGTGGAGAGGGTCACGGCAAAAACTGGACGCACTTCGTGTACAAACTGGACAATCTCTTTCGGAGTATCAGGGTTTCGGACGAGACCTCATCTGTTACACGGGCACTTCAATGTTTTTTAAACTTATTTGAACTCCGGACTTCTTTTGTGTTTAGTATGCAGCATTCAAAGCGACGTCATCAATTTCAACCATGTACTGACATCATTTGTTGTTTTTCAGTCATTTACCTAATTGTTTAGAGAGCTAAATGACCGTGAAATTGAAAATCACTACAAAATAAACTGTGAAGATGTTGAAACTTGGCATGGTATCATCATTTCACCCGCATAGCATGTGCGAAAGAGTGGAGAGGTACACGGCAAAAACTGTACGCACTTCGTGTACAAATTGGACAATCTCTTTCGGAGTATCAAGGTTTAGGACGAGAACTCATCTGTTACATGGGCACTTCAATGTTTTTTAAACTTCTTTGAACTCCGGACTTCTTTTGTGTTCAGTATGCAGCATTCAAAGCGACATCATCAATTTCCAACATGTTCTGACATCATTTGTTGGTTTTCAGTCATTTACCTAATTGTTTAGAGAGCTAAATGATCGTGAAATTGAAAATCACTACAAAATGAACTATGAAAATGTTGAAACTTGGCATGGTATCATCATTTCTCCCGCATAGCCTGTGCGAAAGAGTGGAGAGGGACACGGCAAAAATTGGACGCACTTCGTGTACAAACTGGACAATCTCTTTCGGAGTATCAAGGTTTAGGACGAGAACTCATCTGTTACACGGGCACTTCAATGTTTTTTAAACTTATTTGAACTCCGGATTTCTTTTGTGTTCAGTATGCAGCATTCAAAGAGACGTCATCAATTTCCAACATGTTCTGACATCATTTGTTGTTTTTCAGTCATTTACCTAATTGTTTAGAGAGCTAAATGATCGTGAAATTAAAAATCACTACAAAATGAACTGTGCAAATGTTGAAACTTGGCATGGCATCATAATTTCACCCGCATAGCATGTGCGAAAGAGTAGAGAGGGTCAGGGCAAAAACTGGACGCACTTCGTGTACAAACTGGACAATCTCTTTCGGAGAAGGGTTTCGGATGAGAACTCATCTGTTGCACGGGCACTTCACTGTTTTTTAAACTATTTGAACTCCGGACTTCTTTTGTGTCCAGTATGCAGCATTCAAAGCAACGTCATCAATTTCCAACATGTTCTGACATCATTTGTTGTTTTTCAGTCATTTACCTAATTGTTTAGAGAGCTAAATGACCATGAAATTGAAAATCACTACAAAATGAACTGTGAAAATGTTGAAACTTGGCGTGGTATCATCATTTCACCCACATAGCATGTGCAAAAGAGTAGAGAGGGTCACAGCAAAAACTGGACGCACTTCGTGTACAAAGTGGACAATCTCTTACGGAGTATCAGGGTTTCGGACGAGAACTCATCTGTTACACGGGCACTTCAATGTTTTTTAAACTTATTTGAACTCCGGACTTCTTTTGTGTTCAGTATGCAGCATTCAAAGCGATGTCATCAATTTCCAACATGTTCTGACATCATTTGTTTTTTCCAGTCATTTACCTAATTGTTTAGAGAGCTAAATGACCGTGAAATTGAAAATCACTACAAAATAAACTGTGAAAATGTTGAAACTTGGCATGGTATCATCATTTCACCTGCATAGCATGTGCGAAAGAGTGGAGAGGGTCACGGCAAAAACTGGACGCACTTCGTGTACAAACTGGACAATCTCTTTCGGAGTATCAGGGTTTCGGACGAGACCTCATCTGTTACACGGGCACTTCAATGTTTTTTAAACTTATTTGAACTCCGGACTTCTTTTGTGTT
>NW_021264075.1:185462-188725 GCF_002162155.2 Triticum dicoccoides
ATGTTCTGACATCATTTGTTGTTTTTAAGTCATTTACCTAATTGTTTAGAGAGCTAAATGACCGTGAAATTGAAAATCACTACAAAATAAACTGTGAAAATGTTGAAACTTGGCATGGTATCATCATTTCACCCGCATAGCATGTGCGAAAGAGCAGAGAGGATCACGGCAAAAACTGGATGCACTTTGTGTACAAACTGGACAATCTCTTTCGGAGAAGGGTTTTGGACGAGAACTCATCTGTTACACGGGCACTTCAATGTTAACTTATTTGATCTCCGGACTTCCTTTGTGTTCAGTATGCAGCATTCAAAGCGACGTCATCAATTTCCAACATGTTCTGACATCATTTGTTGTTTTTCAGTCATTTACCTAATTGTTTAGAGAGCTAAATGATCGTGAAATTGAAAATCACTACAAAATGAACCATGAAAATGTTGAAACTTGGCATGGTATCATCATTTCTCCCGCATAGCCTGTGCGAAAGAGTGGAGAGGGACACGGCAAAAATTGGACGCTCTTCGTGTACAAACTGGACAATCTCTTTCGGAGTATCAAGGTTTAGGACGAGAACTCATCTGTTACACGGGCACTTCAATGTTTTTTAAACTTATTTGAACTCCGGATTTCTTTTGTGTTCAGTATGCAGCATTCAAAGAGACGTCATCAATTTCCAACATGTTCTGACATCATTTGTTGTTTTTCAGTCATTTACCTAATTGTTTAGAGAGCTAAATGATCGTGAAATTAAAAATCACTACAAAATGAACTGTGCAAATGTTGAAACTTGGCATGGCATCATAATTTCACCCGCATAGCATGTGCGAAAGAGTAGAGAGGGTCAGGGCAAAAACTGGACGCACTTCGTGTACAAACTGGACAATCTCTTTCGGAGAAGGGTTTCGGATGAGAACTCATTTGTTACACGGGCACTTCAATGTTTTTTAAACTTATTTGAACTCCGGACTTATTTTGTGTTCAGTATGCAGCATTCAAAGCGACATCATCAATTTCCAACATGTTCTGACATCATTTGTTGTTTTTCAGTCATTTACCTAATTGTTTAGAGAGCTAAATGACCGTGAAATTGAAAATCACTACAAAACAAACTGTGAAAATGTTGAAACTTGGCATGGTATCATCATTTCACCCGAATACCATGTGCGAAAGAGTAGAGAGGGTCACGGCAAAAACTGGATGCACTTCATGTACAAACTGGACAATCTCTTTCGGAGTATCAGGGTTTTGGACGAGAACTCATCTGTTACACGGGCACTTCAATGTTTTTAAAACTTATTTGAACTCTGGACTTCTTTTGTGTTCAGTATGCAGCATTCAAAGCGACGTCATCAATTTTCAACATGTTCTGACATCATTTGTTGGTTTTCAGTCATTTACCTAATTGTTTAGAGAGCTAAATGACCGTGAAATTAAAAATCACTACAAAATGAACTATGAAAATGTTGCAACTTGGCATGTTATCATCATTTCACTCGCATAGCATGTGCAAAAGAGTATAGAGGGTCACGGCAAAAACTGGACGCACTTCGTGTACAAACTGGACAATCTCTTTCGGAGTATCAGGGTTTCGGACGAGAACTCATCTGTTACACGGGCACTTCAATGTTTTTTAAACTTATTTGAACTCCAGACTTCTTTTGTGTTCAGTATGCAGCATTCAAAGCGACGTTATAAATTTCCAACATGTTCTGACATCATTTGTTGTTTTTCAGGCATTTACCTAATTGTTTAGAGAGCTAAATGACCGTGAAATTGAAAATCACTACAAAATAAACTGTGAAAATGTTGAAACCTGGCATGGTATCATCATTTCACCCGCATAGCATGTGCGAAAGAGCAGAGAGGGTCACGGAAAAAACTGGACGCACTTCGTGTACAAACTGGACAATCTCTTTCGGAGAAGGGTTTCGGACGAGAACTCATCTGTTACGCGGGCACTTCAATGTTTTTTAAACTTATTTGAACTCCGGACTTCTTTTGTGTTCAGTATGCAGCATTCAAAGCGACGTCATCAATTTCCAACATGTTCTGACATCATTTGTTGTTTTTCAGTCATTTACCTAATTGTTTAGAGAGCTAAATGATCGTGAAATTGAAAATCACTACAAAATGAACTATGAAAATGTTGAAAGTTGGCATGGTATCATCATTTCAACCGCATAGCATGTGCGAAGGAGTGGAGAGGGACAGGGCAAAAACTGGACACACTTCGTGTACAAATTGGACAATCTCTTTCGGAGTATCAAGGTTTAGGACGAGAACTCATCTGTTACACGGGCACTTCAATGTTTTTTAAACTTATTTGAACAACGGATTTCTTTTGTGTTTAGTATGCAGCATTCAAAGACACATCAACAATTTCCAACATGTTCTGACATCATTTGTTGTTTTTCAGTCATTTACCTAATTGTTTAGAGAGCTAAATGTTCGTGAAATTAAAAATCACTACAAAATGAACTGTGCAAATGTTGAAACTTGGCATGGCATCATCATTTCACCCGCATAGCATGTGCGAAAGAGTAGAGAGGGTCACGGCAAAAACTGGACGCACTTCGTGTACAAACTGGACAATCTCTTTCGGAGAAGGGTTTCGGATGAGAACTCATTTGTTACACGGGCACTTCAATGTTTTTTAAACTTATTTGAACTCCGGACTTATTTTGTGTTCAGTATGCAGCATTCAAAGCGACATCATCAATTTCCAACATGTTCTGACATCATTTGTTGTTTTTCAGTCATTTACCTAATTGTTTAGAGAGCTAAATGACCGTGAAATTGAAAATCACTACAAAATGAACTGTGAAAATGTTGGAACTTGGCATGGTATCATCATTTCACCCGAATAGCATGTGCGAAAGAGTAGAGAGGGTCACGGCAAAAACTGGACGCACTTCATGTACAAACTGGACAATCTCTTTTGGAGTATCAGGGTTTTGGACGAGAACTCATCTGTTACACGGGCACTTCAATGTTTTTTAAACTTATTTGAACTCCGGACTTCTTTTGTGTTCAGTATGCAGCATTCAAAGCGACGTCATCAATTTCCAACAAGTTCTGACATCATTTCTTGGTTTTCAGTCATTTACCTAATTGTTTAGAGAGCTAAATGACCGTGAAATTAAAAATCACTACAAAATGAACTATGAAAATGTTGCAACTTGGCATGGTATCATCATTTCACCCGCATAGCATGTGCAAAAGAGTATAGAGGGTCACGGCAAAAACTGGACGCACTTCGTGTA
>NW_021264075.1:190220-191168 GCF_002162155.2 Triticum dicoccoides
TTTTCAGTCATTTACCTAATTGTTTAGAGAGCTAAATGATCGTGAAATTGAAAATCACTACAAAATGAACTATGAAAATGTTGAAAGTTGGCATGGTATCATCATTTCAACCGCATAGCATGTGCGAAGGAGTGCAGAGGGACAGGGCAAAAACTGGACACACTTCATGTACAAAATGGACAATCTCTTTCGGAGTATCAAGGTTTAGGACGAGAACTCATCTGTTACACGGGCACTTCAATGTTTTTTAAACTTATTTGAACTCCGGATTTCTTTTGTGTTTAGTATGCAGCATTCAAAGACACGTCATCAATTTCCAACATGTTCTGACATCATTTGTTGTTTTTCAGTCATTTACCTAATTGTTTAGAGAGCTAAATGATCGTGAAATTAAAAATCACTACAAAATGAACTGTGCAAATGTTGAAACTTGGCATGGCATCATCATTTCACCCGCATAGCTTGTGCGAAAGAGTAGAGAGGGTCACGGCAAAAACTGGACGCACTTCGTGTACAAACTGGACAATCTCTTTCGGAGAAGGGTTTCGGATGAGAACTCATTTGTTACACGGGCACTTCAATGTTTTTTAAACTTATTTGAACTCCGGACTTCTTTTGTGTTCAGTATGCAGCATTCAAAGCGACGTCATCAATTTCCTACATGTTCTGACATCATTTGTTGTTTTTCAGTCATTTACCTAATTGTTTAGAGAGCTAAATGACCGTGAAATTGAAAATCACTACGAAATGAACTGTGAAAATGTTGAAACTTGGAATGGTATCATCATTTCACCCGAATAGCATGTTCGAAAGAGTAGAGAGGGTCACGGCAAAAACTGGACGCACTTCATGTACAAACTGGACAATCTTTTTCGGAGTATCAGGGTTTTGGACGAGAACTCATCTGTTACACGGGCAGTTCAATGTTTTTTAAACTTATTTGAACTC
>NW_021264075.1:191178-191894 GCF_002162155.2 Triticum dicoccoides
TACCTAATTGTTTAGAGAGCTAAATGACCGTGAAATTGAAAAATCACTACAAAATGACTTCTGAAAATGTTGAAACTTGGCATGGTATCATCATTTCACCCGCATAGCATGTGCGAAAGAGTAGAGAGGGTCACGGCAAAAAATGGACGCACTTCATGTACAAACTGGACAAACTCTTTCGAAGTATCAGGGTTTCGGATGAGAACTCATCTGTTACACGGGCACTTCAATGTTTTTTAAACTTATTTGAACTCCGGACTTCTTTTGTGTTTAGTATGCAGCATTCTAAGCGACATCATCAATTTCCAACATGTTCTGACATCATTTGTTGTTTTTCGGTCATTTACCTAATTGTTTAGAGAGCTAAATGACCGTGAAATTGAAAATCACTACAAAATGACTTCTGAAAATGTTGAAACTTGGCATTGTATCATCATTTCACCCGCATAGCATGTGCGAAAGAGTAGAGAGGGTCACGGCAGAAACTGGATGCACTTCGTGTACAAACTGGACAAACTCTTTCGGAGTATCAGGGTTTCAGATGAGAACTCATCTGTTACACGGGCAGTTCAATGTTTTTTAAACTTATTTGAACTCCGGACTTCTTTTGTGTTCAGTATGCAGCATTCAAAGCGACGTCATCAATTTCCAACATGTTCTGACATCATTTGTTGTTTTTCGGTCATTTACCTAATTGTTTAGAGAGCTAAATGACC
>NW_021264075.1:191904-192534 GCF_002162155.2 Triticum dicoccoides
TTTCAGTCATTTACCTAATTGTTTAGAGAGCTAAATGACCGTGAAATTGAAAATCACTACAAAATAAACTGTGAAAATGTTGAAACCTGGCATGGTATCATCATTTCACCCGCATATCATGTGCGAAAGAGCAGAGAGGGTCACAGCAAAAACTGGACGCACTTCGTGTACAAACTGGACAATCTCTTTCGGAGAAGGGTTTCGGATGAGAACTCATCTGTTACACGGGCACTTCAATGTTATTTAAACTTATTTGAACTCCGGACTTCTTTTGTGTTCAGTATGCAGCATTCAAAGCGACATCATCAATTTCCAACATGTTCTGACATCATTTGTTGTTTTTCAGTCATTTACCTAATTGTTTAGAGAGCTAAATGATCGTGAAATTGAAAATAACTACAAAATGAACTATGAAAATGTTGAAAGTTGGCATGGTATCATCATTTCAACCGCATAGCATGTGCGAAGGAGTGGAGAGGGACACGGCAAAAACTGGACGCACTTCGTGTACAAATTGGACAATCTCTTTCGGAGTATCAAGGTTTAGGACGAGAACTCATCTGTTACACGGGCACTTCAATGTTTTTTAAACTTATTTGAACTCCGGATTTCTTTTCTGTTCAGTATGCA
>NW_021264075.1:192544-193320 GCF_002162155.2 Triticum dicoccoides
TACAAAATGAACTATGAAAATGTTTAAACTTGGCATGGTATCATCATTTCACCCGCATAGCATGTCCGAAAGAGTAGAGAGGGTCACGGCAAAAACTGGACGCACTTCCTATACAAACTGGACAATCTCTTTCGGAGAAGGGTTTCGGAAGAGAACTCATCTGTTACATGGGCACTTCAATGTTTTTTAAACTTATTTGAACTCCGGACTTCTTTTGTGTTCAGTATGCAGCATTCAAAGCGACGTCATCAATTTCCAACATGTTCTGACATCATTTGTTTTTTTCCTGTCATTTACCTAATTGTTTAGAGAGCTAAATGACCGTGAAATTGAAAATCACTACAAAATAAACTGTGAAAATGTTGAAACTTGGCATGGTATCATCATTTCACCCGCATAGCATGTGCGAAAGAGTAGAGAGGGTCACGGCAAAAACTGGACGCACTTCATGTACAAACTGGACAATCTCTTTCGGAGTATCAGGGTTTTGGACGAGAACTCATCTGTTACACGGGCACTTCAATGTTTTTTAAACTTATTTCAACTCCAGACTTCTTTTGTGTTTAGTATGCAGCATTCAAAGCGACGTCATCAATTTCCAACATGTTCTGACATCATTTGTTGGCTTTCAGTCATTTACCTAATTGTTTAGAGAGCTAAATGACCGTGAAATTGAAAATCACTACAAAATGAACTATGAAAATGTTTCTACTTGGCATGGTATCATCATTTCACCCGCATATCATGTGCAAAAGAGTATAGAGGGTCACGGAAAG
>NW_021264075.1:194512-197052 GCF_002162155.2 Triticum dicoccoides
TGGACGCACTTCGTGTACAAACTGGACAATCTCTTTCGGAGTATCAGGGTTTCGGACGAGAACTCATCTGTTACACGGGCACTTCAATGTTTTTTAAACTTATTTGAACTCCGGACTTCTTTTGTGTTCAGTATGCAGCATTCAAAGCGACGTCATCAATTTCCAACATGTTCTGACATCATTTGTTGTTTTTCAGTCATTTACCTAATTGTTTAGAGAGCTAAATGACCGTGAAATTGAAAATCACTACAAAATAAACTGTGAAAAGGTTCACACCTGGCATGGTATCATCATTTGACCCGCATAGCATGTGTGAAAGAGCAGAGAGGGTCACGGCAAAAACTGGACGCACTTCGTGTACAAACTGGACATTCTCTTTCGGAGAAGGGTTTCAGACGAGAACTCATCCGTTACACGGGTACTTCAATGTTTTTTAAACTTATTTGAACTTCGGACTTCTTTTGTGTTCAGTATGCAGCATTCAAAGCGACGTCATCAATTTCCAACATGTTCTGACATCATTTGTTGTTTTTCAGTCATTTACCTAATTGTTTAGAGAGCTAAATGATCGTGAAATTGAAAATCACTACAAAATGAACTATGAAAATGTTGAAAGTTGGCATGGTATCATCATTTCAACCGCATAGCATGTGCAAAGGAGTGGAGAGGAACACGGCAAAAACTGGACGCACTTCGTGTACAAATTGGACAATCTCTTTCGGAGTATCAAGGTTTCGGACGAGAACTCATCTGTTACACGGGCACTTCAATGTTTTTTAAACTTATTTGAACTCCGGATTTCTTTTGTGTTCACTATGCAGCATTCAAAGCGACGTCATCAATTTCCAACATGTTCTGACATCATTTATTGTTTTTCAGTCATTTACCTAATTGTTTAGAGAGCTAAATGACTGTGAAATTGAAAATCACTACAAAATGAACTGTGAAAATGTTGAAACTTGGCATATTATCATCATTTCACCCGCATAGCATGTCCGAAAGAGTAGAGAGGGTCACGGCAAAAACTGGACGCACTTCCTGTACAAACTGGACAATCGCTTTCGGAGAAGGGTTTCGGAAGAGAACTCATCTGTTACACGGGCACTTCAATGTTTTTTAAACTTATTTGAACTCCGCACTTCTTTTGTGTTCAGTATGCAGCATTCAAAGCGACGTCATCAATTTCCAACATGTTCTAACATCATTTGTTTTTTTCCTGTCATTTACCTAATTGTTTAGAGAGCTAAATGACCGTGAAATTGAAAATCACTACAAAATAAACTGTGAAAATGTTGAAACTTGGCATGGTATCATCATTTCACCCGCATACCTTGTGCGAAAGAGTAGAGAGGGTCACGGCAAAAACTGGACGCACTTCGTGTACAAACTAGACAATCTCTTTCGGAGAAGGGTTTCAGACGAGAACTCATCTGTTACACGGGCACTTTAATGTTATTTAAACTTATTTGAACTCCGGACTTATTTTGTGTTCAGTATGCAGCATTCAAAGCGACATCATCAATTTCCAACATGTTCTGACATCATTTGTTGTTTTTCAGTCATTTACCTAATTGTTTAGAGAGCTAAATGACCGTGAAATTGAAAATCACTACAAAATGAACTGTGAAAATGTTGAAACTTGGCATGGTATCATCATTTCACCCGAATAGCATGTGCGAAAGAGTAGAGAGGGTCACGGCAAAAACTGGACGCACTTCATGTACAAACTGGACAATCTCTTTTGGAGTACCAGGGTTTTGGACGAGAACTCATCTGTTACACGGGCACTTCAATGTTTTTTAAACTTATTTGAACTCCGGACTTCTTTTGTGTTCAGTATGCAGCATTCAAAGCGACGTCATCAATTTCCAACATGTTCTGACATCATTTCTTGGTTTTCAGTCATTTACCTAATTGTTTAGAGAGCTAAATGACCGTGAAATTAAAAATCACTACAAAATGAACTATGAAAATGTTGCAACTTGGCATGGTATCATCATTTCACCCGCATAGCATGTGCAAAAGAGTATAGAGGGTCACGGCAAAAACTGGACGCACTTCGTGTACAAACTGGACAATCTCTTTCGGAGTATCAGGGTTTCGGACGAGAACTCATCTGTTACACGGGCACTTCAATGTTTTTTAAACTTATTTGAACTCCGAACTTCTTTTGTGTTCAGTATGCAGCATTCAAAGCGACGTCATAAATTTCCAACATGTTCTGACATCATTTGTTGTTTTTCAGGCATTTACCTAATTGTTTAGAGAGCTAAATGACCGTGAAATTGAAAATCACTACAAAATAAACTGTGAAAATGTTGAAACCTGGCATGGTATCATCATTTCACCCGCATAGCATGTGCGAAAGAGCAGAGAGGGTCACAGCAAAAACTGGACGCACTTCGTGTACAAACTGGACAATCTCTTTCGGAGAAGGGTTTCGGACGAGAACTCATCTGTTACGCGGGCACTTCAATGTTTTTTAAACTTATTTGAACTCCGGACTTCTTTTGTGTTCAGTATGCAGCATTCAAAGCGAC
>NW_021264075.1:197062-198363 GCF_002162155.2 Triticum dicoccoides
AACATGTTCTAACATCATTTGTTTTTTTCCTGTCATTTACCTAATTGTTTAGAGAGCTAAATGACCGTGAAATTGAAAATCACTACAAAATAAACTGTGAAAATGTTGAAACTTGGCATGGTATCATCATTTCACCCGCATAGCTTGTGCGAAAGAGTAGAGAGGGTCACGGCAAAAACTGGACGCACTTCGTGTACAAACTAGACAATCTCTTTCGGAGAAGGGTTTCAGACGAGAACTCATCTGTTACACGGGCACTTCAATGTTATGTAAACTTATTTGAACTCCGGACTTCTTTTGTGTTCAGTATGCAGCATTCAAAGTGACGTCATCAATTTCCAACATGTTCTAACATCATTTGTTGTTTTTCAGTCATTTATCTAATTGTTTAGAGAGCTAAATGACTGTGAAATTGAAAATCACTACAAAATAAACTGTGAAAATGATGAAACTTGGCATGGTATCATCATTTCACCCGCATAGCATGTGCGAAAGAGCAGAGAGGATCATGGCAAAAACTGGACGCACTTCGTGTACAAACTGGACAATCTCTTTCGGAGAAGGGTTTCGGACGAGAACTCATCTGTTACACGGGCACTTCAATGTTTTTTAAACTTATTTGAACTCCGGACTTCTTTTGTGTTCAGTATGCAACATTCAAAGCGATGTCATCAATTTCCAACATGTTCTGACATCATTTGTTGTTTTTTCAGTCATTTACCTAATTGTTTAGAGAGCTAAATGATCGTTAAATTAAAAATCACTACAAAATGAAGTGTGCAAATGTTGAAACTTGGCATGGCATCATCATTTCACCCGGATAGCATGTGCGAAAGAGTAGAGAGGGTCACGGCAAAAACTGGACGCACTTCGTGTACAAACTGGACAATCTCTTTCGGAGAAGGGTTTCGGATGAGAACTCATTTGTTACACGGGCACTTCAATGTTTTTTAAACTTATTTGAACTCCAGACTTCTTTTGTGTTCAGTATGCAGCATTCAAAGCGACATGATCCATTTCCAACATGTTCTGACATCATTTGTTGTTTTTCAGTCATTTACCTAATTGTTTAGAGAGCTAAATGACCGTGAAATTGAAAATCACTACAAAATGAACTGTGAAAATGTTGAAACTTGGCATGGTATCATCATTTCACCCGAATAGCATGTGCGAAAGAGTAGAGAGGGTCACGGCAAAAACTGGACGCACTTCATGTACAAACTGGACAATCTCTTTCGGAGTATCAGGGTTTTGGACGAGAACTCATCTGTTACACGGGCACTTCAATGTTTTTTAAACTT
>NW_021264075.1:198440-201911 GCF_002162155.2 Triticum dicoccoides
GCAACATTCAAAGCGACGTCATCAATTTCCAACTTATTCTGACATCATTTGTTGGTTTTCAGTCATTTACCTAATTGTTTAGAGAGCTAAATGACCCTGAAATTGAAAATCACTACAAAATGAACTATGAAAATGTTGCAACTTGGCATGGTATCATCATTTCACCCGCATAGCACGTGCAAAATAGTATAGAGGGTCACGGCAAAAACTGGATGCACTTCGTGTACAAACTGGACAATCTCTTTCGGAGTATCAGGGTTTCGGACGAGAACTCATCTGTTACATGGGCACTTCAATGTTTTTTAAACTTATTTGAACTCCGGACTTCTTTTGTGTTCAGTATGCAGCATTCAAAGCGACATCATCCATTTCCAACATGTTCTGACATCATTTGTTGTTTTTCAGTCATTTACCTAATTGTTTAGAGAGCTAAATGACCGTGAAATTGAAAATCACTACAAAATAAACTGTGAAAATGTTGAAACCTGGCATGGTATCATCATTTCACCCGCATAGCATGTGCGAAAGAGCAGAGAGGATCATGGCAAAAAGTGGACGCACTTCGTGTACAAACTGGACAATCTCTTTCGGAGAAGGGTTTCGGACGAGAACTCATCTGTTACACGGGCACTTCAATGTTTTTTCAACTTATTTGAACTCCGGACTTCTTTTGTGTTTAGTATGCAGCATTCAAAGCGACGTCATCAATTTCCAACATGTTCTGACATCATTTGTTGTTTTTCAGTCATTTACCTAATTGTTTAGAGAGCTAAATGATCATGAAATTGAAAATCACTACAAAATGAACTATGAAAATGTTGAAAGTTGGCATGGTATCATCATTTCACCCGCATAGCATGTGCGAAACAGTGGAGAGGGACACGGCAAAAACTGGATGCCCTTCGTGTACAAATTGGACAATCTCTTTCGGAGTATCAAGGTTTAGGACGAGAACTCATCTGTTACACGGGCACTTCAATGTTTTTTAAACTTATTTGAACTCCGGATTTCTTTTGTGTTCAGTATGCAGCATTCAAAGACACGTCATCAATTTCCAACATGTTCTAACATCATTTGTTGTTTTTCAGTAATTTACCTAATTGTTTAGAGAGCTAAATGACCGTGAAATTGAAAATCACTACAAAATGAACTGTGAAAATGTTGAAACTTGGCATGGTATCATCATTTCACCCGCATAGCATGTCCGAAAGAGTAGAGAGGGTCACGGCAAAAACTGGACGCACTTCCTGTACAAACTGGACAATCTCTTTCGGAGAAGGGTTTCGTAAGAGAACTCATCTGTTACACGGGCACTTCAATGTTTTTTAAACTTATTTGAACTCCGGACTTCTTTTGTGTTCAGTATGCAGCATTCAAAGCGACATCATCAATTTCCAACATGTTCTGACATCATTTATTGTTTTTCAGTCATTTACCTAATTGTTTAAAGAGCTAAATGACCGTGAAATTGAAAATCACTACAAAATGAACTGTGAAAATGTTGAAACTTGGCATGGTATCATCATTTCACCCGCATAGCATGTGCGAAGGAGTAGAGAGGGTCACGTCAAAAACTGGACGCACTTCATGTACAAACTGGACAATCTCTTTCGGAGTATCAGGGTTTTGGACGAGAACTCATCTGTTACACGGGCACTTCAATGTTTTTTAAACTTATTTGAACTCTGGACTTCTTTTGTGTTCAGTATGCACCATTCAAAGCGACGTCATCAATTTCCAACATGTTCTGACATCATTTGTTGGTTTTCAGTCATTTACCTAATTGTTTAAAGAGCTAAATGACCGTGAAATTGAAAATCACTACAAAATGAACTATGAAAATGTTGTAACTTGGCATGGTATCATCATTTCAGCCGCATAGCATGTGCAAAAGAGTATAGAGGGTCACGGCAAAAACTAGATGCACTTCGTGTACAAACTGGACAATCTCTTTCGGAGTATCAGGGTTTCGGACGAGAACTCATCTGTTACACGGGCACTTCAATGTTTTTAAACTTATTTGAACTCCGGACTTCTTTTGTGTTCAGTATGCAGCATTCATAGCAACGTCATCAATATCCAACATGTTCTGACATCATTTGTTGTTTTTCAGCCATTTACCTAATTGTTTAGAGAGCTAAATGACCGTGAAATTGAAAATCACTACAAAATAAACTGTGAAAATGTTGAAACCTGGCATGGTATCATCATTTCACCCGCATAGCATGTGCGAAAGAGCAGAGAGGATCACGGCAAAAAGTGGACGGACTTCGTGTACAAACTGGACAATCTCTTTCGGAGAAGGGTTTCGGACGAGAACTCATCTGTTACACGGGCACTTCAATGTTTTTTCAACTTATTTGAACTCCGGACTTCTTTTGTGTTTAGTATGCAGCATTCAAAGCGACGTCATCAATTTCCAACATGTTCTGACATCATTTGTTGTTTTTCAGTCATTTACCTAATTGTTTAGAGAGCTAAATGATCATGAAATTGAAAATCACTACAAAATGAACTATGAAAATGTTGAAAGTTGGCATGGTATCATCATTTCACCCGCATAGCATGTGCGAAAGAGTGGAGAGGGACACGGCAAAAACTGGATGCACTTCGTGTACAAATTGGACAATCTCTTTCGGAGTATCAAGGTTTAGGACGAGAACTCATCTGTTACACGGGCACTTCAATGTTTTTTAAACTTATTTGAACTCCGGATTTCTTTTGTGTTCAGTATGCAGCATTCAAAGACACGTCATCAATTTCCAACATGTTCTAACATCATTTGTTGTTTTTCAGTCATTTACCTAATTGTTTAGAGAGCTAAATGACCGTGAAATTGAAAATCACTACAAAATGAACTGTGAAAATGTTGAAACTTGGCATGGTATCATCATTTCACCCGCATAGCATGTCCGAAAGAGTAGAGAGGGTCACGGCAAAAACTGGACGCACTTCCTGTACAAACTGGACAATCTCTTTCGGAGAAGGGTTTCGTAAGAGAACTCATCTGTTAAACGGGCACTTCAATGTTTTTTAAACTTATTTGAACTCCGGACTTCTTTTGTGTTCAGTATGCAGCATTCAAAGCGACATCATCAATTTCCAACATGTTCTGACATCATTTGTTGTTTTTCAGTCATTTACCTAATTGTTTAAAGAGCTAAATGACCGTGAAATTGAAAATCACTACAAAATGAACTGTGAAAATGTTGAAACTTGGCATGGTATCATCATTTCACCCGCATAGCATGTGCGAAGGAGTAGAGAGGGTCACGTCAAAAACTGGACGCACTTCATGTACAAACTGGACAATCTCTTTCGGAGTATCAGGGTTTTGGACGAGAACTCATCTGTTACACGGGCACTTCAATGTTTTTTAAACTTATTTGAACTCTGGACTTCTTTTGTGTTCAGTATGCAGCATTCAAAGCGACGTCATCAATTTCCAACATGTTCTGACATCATTTGTTG
>NW_021264075.1:204357-204971 GCF_002162155.2 Triticum dicoccoides
GAAAGCAACGTCATCAATTTCCAACATGTTCTGACATCATTTGTTGTTTTCCAGTCATTTACCTAATTGTTTAGAGAGCTAAATGATCGTGAAATTGAAAATCACTACAAAATGAACTATGAAAATGTTGAAACTTGGCATGGTATCATCATTTCACCCGCATAGCATGTGCGAAAGAGTGGAGAGGGACACGGCAAAAACTGGACGCACTTCGTGTACAAATTGGACAATCTTTTTCGGAGTATCAAGGTTTAGGACGAGAACTCATCTGTTACACGGGCACTTCAATGTTTTTTAAACTTATTTGAACTCCGGATTTCTTTTGTGTTCAGTATGCAGCATTCAAAGATACGTCATCAATTTCCAACATGTTCTGACATCATTTGTTGTTTTTCAGTCATTTACCTAATTGTTTAGAGAGCAAAATGACTGTGAAATTGAAAATCACTACAAAATGAACTGTGAAAATGTTGAAACTTGGCATGGTATCATCATTTCACCCGCATAGCATGTCCGAAAGAGTAGAGAGGATCACGGCAAAAACTGGACGCACTTCCTGTACAAACTGGACAATCTCTTTTGGAGAAGGGTTTCGGAAGAGAACTCATCTGTTA
>NW_021264075.1:205026-206117 GCF_002162155.2 Triticum dicoccoides
AGAGAGGGTCACGGCAAAAACTGGACGCACTTCCTGTACAAACTGGACAATCTCTTTCGGAGAAGGGTTTCGGAAGAGAACTCATCTGTTACATGGGCACTTCAATGTTTTTTAAACTTATTTGAACTCCGGACTTCTTTTGTGTTCAGTATGCAGCATTCAAAGCGACATCATCAATTTCCAACATGTTCTGACATCATTTGTTGTTTTTCAGTCATTTACCTAATTGTTTAGAGAGCTAAATGACCATGAAATTGAAAATTACTACAAAATGAACTGTGAAAATGTTGAAACTTGGCATGGTATCATCATTTCACCCGCATAGCATGTGCAAAAGAGTAGAGAGGGTCATGGCAAAAACTGGACGCACTTCATGTACAAACTGGACAATCTCTTTTGGAGTATCAGGGTTTTGGACGAGAACTCATCTGTTACACGGGCACTTCAATGTTTTTTAAACTTATTTGAACTCCGGACTTCTTTTGTGTTCAGTATGCAGCATTCAAAGCGACATCATCAATTTCCAACATGTTCTGACATCATTTGTTGTTTTTCAGTCATTTACCTAATTGTTTAGAGAGCTAAATGACCGTGAAATTGAAAATCACTACAAAATGAACTGTGAAAATGTTGAAACTTGGCATGGTATCATCATTTCACCCGCATAGCATGTGCGAAAGAGTAGAGAGGGTCACGGCAAAAACTGGACGCACTTCATGTACAAACTGGACAATCTCTTTCGAAGTATCAGGGTTTTGGACGAGAACTCATCTGTTACACGGGCACTTCAATGTTTTTTAAACTTATTTGAACTGTGGACTTCTTTTGTGTTTAGTATGCAGCATTCAATGCGACGTCATCAATTTCCAACATGTTCTGACATCATTTGTTGGTTTTCAGTCATTTACCTAATTGTTTAGAGAGCTAAATGACCGTGAAATTGAAAATCGCCACAAAATGAACTATGAAAATGTTGTAACTTGGCATGGTATCATCATTTCACCCGCATAGCATGTGCAAAAGAATATAGAGGGTCATGGCAAAAACTAGATGCACTTCGTGTACAAACTGGACAATCTCTTTCGGAGTAT
>NW_021264075.1:206127-211195 GCF_002162155.2 Triticum dicoccoides
GTATCAGGGTTTTGGACGAGAACTCATCTGTTACACGGGCACTTCAATGTTTTTTAAACTTATTTGAACTCCGGACTTCTTTTGTGTTCAGTATGCAGCATTCAAAGCGACATCATCAATTTCCAACATGTTCTGACATCATTTGTTGTTTTTCAGTCATTTACCTAATTGTTTAGAGAGCTAAATGACCGTGAAATTGAAAATCACTACAAAATGAACTGTGAAAATGTTGAAACTTGGCATGGTATCATCATTTCACCCGCATAGCATGTGCGAAAGAGTAGAGAGGGTCACGGCAAAAACTGGACGCACTTCATGTACAAACTGGACAATCTCTTTCGAAGTATCAGGGTTTTGGACGAGAACTCATCTGTTACACGGGCACTTCAATGTTTTTTAAACTTATTTGAACTGTGGACTTCTTTTGTGTTTAGTATGCAGCATTCAATGCGACGTCATCAATTTCCAACATGTTCTGACATCATTTGTTGGTTTTCAGTCATTTATCTAATTGTTTAGAGAGCTAAATGACCGTGAAATTGAAAATCGCCACAAAATGAACTATGAAAATGTTGTAACTTGGCATGGTATCATCAGTTCACCCGCATAGCATGTGCAAAAGAATATAGAGGGTCATGGCAAAAACTAGATGCACTTCGTGTACAAACTGGACAATCTCTTTCGGAGTATCAGGGTTTCGGACGAGAACTCATCTGTTACACGGGCACTTCAATGTTTCTTAAACTTATTTGAACTCCGGACTTCTTTTGTGTTCAGTATGCAGCATTCATAGCGACGTCATCAATTTCCAACATGTTCGGACATCATTTGTTGTTTTTCAGTCATTTACCTAATTGCTTAGAGAGCTAAATGACCGTGAAATTGAAAATCACTACAAAATAAACTGTGAAAATGTTGAAACCTGGCATGGTATCATCGTTTCACCCGCATAGCATGTGCGAAAGAGCAGAGAGGGTCACGGCAAAAACTGGACGCACTTCGTGTACAAACTGGACAATCTCTTTCGGAGAAGGGTTTCGGACGAGAACTCATCTGTTACACGGGCACTTCAATGTTTTTTAAACTTATTTGAACTCCGGACTTCTTTTGTGTTCGTTATGCAGAATTGAAAGCAACGTCATCAATTTCCAACATGTTCTGACATCATTTGTTGTTTTCCAGTCATTTACCTAATTGTTTAGAGAGCTAAATGATCGTGAAATTGAAAATCACTACAAAATGAACTATGAAAATGTTGAAACTTGGCATGGTATCATCATTTCACCCGCATAGCATGTGCGAAAGAGTGGAGAGGGACACGGCAAAAACTGGACGCACTTCGTGTACAAATTGGACAATCTTTTTCGGAGTATCAAGGTTTAGGACGAGAACTCATCTGTTACACGGGCACTTCAATGTTTTTTAAACTTATTTGAACTCCGGATTTCTTTTGTGTTCAGTATGCAGCATTCAAAGATACGTCATCAATTTCCAACATGTTCTGACATCATTTGTTGTTTTTCAGTCATTTACCTAATTGTTTAGAGAGCAAAATGACTGTGAAATTGAAAATCACTACAAAATGAACTGTGAAAATGTTGAAACTTGGCATGGTATCATCATTTCACCCGCATAGCATGTCCGAAAGAGTAGAGAGGATCACGGCAAAAACTGGACGCACTTCCTGTACAAACTGGACAATCTCTTTTGGAGAAGGGTTTCGGAAGAGAACTCATCTGTTACATGGGCACTTCAATGTTTTTTAAACTTATTTGAACTCCGGACTTCTTTTGTGTTCAGTATGCAGCATTCAAAGCGACATCATCAATTTCCAACATGTTCTGACATCATTTGTTGTTTTTCAGTCATTTACCTAATTGTTTAGAGAGCTAAATGACCATGAAATTGAAAATTACTACAAAATGAACTGTGAAAATGTTGAAACTTGGCATGGTATCATCATTTCACCCGCATAGCATGTGCGAAAGAGTAGAGAGGGTCATGGCAATAACTGGATGCACTTCATGTACAAACTGGACAATCTCTTTCGGAGAAGGGTTTCAGAAGAGAACTCATCTGTTACATGGGCACTTCAATGTTTTTTAAACTTATTTGAACTCTGGACTTCTTTTGTGTTCAGTATGCAGCATTCAAAGCGACATCATCAATTTCCAACATGTTCTGACATCATTTGTTGTTTTTTAGTCATTTACCTAATTGTTTAGAGAGCTAAATGACCATGAAATTGAAAATTACTACAAAATGAACTGTGAAAATGTTGAAACTAGGCATGGTATCATCATTTCACCCGCATAGCATGTGCGAAAGAGTAGAGAGGGTCACGGCAAAAACTGGATGCACTTCGTGTACAAACTGGACAATCTCTTTCGGAGTATCAGGGTTTTGGACGAGAACTCATCTGTTACACGGGCACTTCAATGTTTTTTAAACTTATTTGAACTCCGAACTTCTTTTGTGTTCAGTATGCAGCATTCAAAGGGACGTCATCAATTTCCAACATGTTCTGACATCATTTGTTGGTTTTCAGTCATTTACCTAATTGTTTAGAGAGCTAAATGACCGTGAAATTGAAAATCACTACAAAATGAACTGTGAAAATGTTGAAACTTGGCATGGTATCATCATTTCACCCGCATAGCATGTGCGAAAGAGTAGAGAGGGTCATGGCAATAACTGGATGCACTTCATGTACAAACTGGACAATCTCTTTCGGAGAAGGGTTTCAGAAGAGAACTCATCTGTTACATGGGCACTTCAATGTTTTTTAAACTTATTTGAACTCTGGACTTCTTTTGTGTTCAGTATGCAGCATTCAAAGCGACATCATCAATTTCCAACATGTTTTGACATCATTTGTTGTTTTTTAGTCATTTACCTAATTGTTTAGAGAGCTAAATGACCATGAAATTGAAAATTACTACAAAATGAACTGTGAAAATGTTGAAACTAGGCATGGTATCATCATTTCACCCGCATAGCATGTGCGAAAGAGTAGAGAGGGTCACGGCAAAAACTGGATGCACTTCATGTACAAACTGGACAATCTCTTTCGGAGTATCAGGGTTTTGGACGAGAACTCATCTGTTACACGGGAACTTCAATGTTTTTTAAACTTATTTGAACTCCGAACTTCTTTTGTGTTCAGTATGCAGCATTCAAAGGGACGTCATCAATTTCCAACATGTTCTGACATCATTTGTTGGTTTTCAGTCATTTAACTAATTGTTTAGAGAGCTAAATGACCGTGAAATTGAAAATCACTACAAAATGAACTGTGAAAATGTTGAAACTTGGCATGGTATCATCATTTCACCCGAATAGCATGTGCGAAAGAGTAGAGAGGGTCACGGCAAAAACTGGAGGCACTTCATGTACAAACTGGACAATCTCTTTCGGAGTATCAGGGTTTTGGACGAGAACTCATCTGTTACACGGGCACTTCAATGTTTTTTAAACTTATTTGAACTACGGACTTCTTTTGTGTTCAGTGTGCAGCATTCAAAGCGACGTCATCAATTTCCAACATGTTCTGACATCATTTGTTGGTTTTCAGTCATTTACCTAATTGTTTAGAGAGCTAAATGATCGTGAAATTGAAAATCACTACAAAATAAACTGTGAAAATGTTGAAACCTGGCATGGTATCATCATTTCACCCGCATAGCATATGCGAAAGAGCAGAGAGGGTCACGGCAAAAACTGGATGCACTTCGTGTACAAACTGGACAATCTCTTTCGGAGAAGGGTTTCGGACGAGAACTCATCTGTTACACGGGCACTTCAATGTTTTTTAAACTTATTTGAACTCAGGACTTCTTTTGTGTTAATTATGCAGCATCCAAAGCGACATCATCAATTTCCAACATGTTCTGACATCATTTGTTGTTTTTCAGTCTTTTACCTAATTGTTTAGAGAGCTAAATGATTGTGAAATTGAAAATCACTACAAAATGAACTATGAAAAGGTTGAAACTTGGCATGGTATCATCATTTCACCCGCATAGCCTGTGCGAAAGAGTGAAGAGGGACACGGCAAAAACTGGATGCACTTCGTGTACACACTGGACAATCTCTATCGGAGTATCAAGGTTTAGGACGAGAACTCATTTGTTACACGGGCACTTCAATGTTTTTTAAACTTATTTGAACTCCGGATTTCTTTTGTGTTCAGTATGCAGCATTCAAAGAGACGTCATCAATTTCCAACATGTTCTGACATCATTTCTTGTTTTTCAGTCATTTACCTAATTGTTTAGAGAGCTAAATGATCGTGAAATTAAAAATCACTACAAAATGAACTGTGCAAATGTTGAAGCTTGGCATGGCATCATTATTTCACCCGCATAGCATGTGCGAAAGTGTAGAGAGGGTCACGGCAAAAACTGGATGCACTTCATGTACAAACTGGACAATCTCTTTGGGAGAAGGGTTTCAGATGAGAACTCATTTGTTACACGGGCACTTCAATGTTTTTTAAACTAATTTGAACTCCGGACTTCTTTTGTGTTCAGTATGCAGCATTCAAAGCGACATCATCAATTTCCAACATGTTCTGACATCATTTATTGTTTTTCAATCATTTACCTAATTGTTTAGAGAGCTAAATGACCGTGAAATTGAAAATCACTACAAAATGAACTGTGAAAATGTTGAAACTTGCCATGGTATCATCATTTCACCCGAATAGCATGTGCGAAAGAGTAGAGAGGGTCACGGCAAAAACTGGAGGCACTTCATGTACAAACTGGACAATCTCTTTCGGAGTATCAGGGTTTTGGACGAGAACTCATCTGTTACACGGGCACTTCAATGTTTTTTAAACTTATTTGAACTACGGACTTCTTTTGTGTTCAGTGTGCAGCATTCAAAGCGACGTCATCAATTTCCAACATGTTCTGACATCATTTGTTGGTTTTCAGTCATTTACCTAATTGTTTAGAGAGCTAAATGACCGTGAAATTGAAAATCACTACAAAATGAACTATGAAAATGTTGCAACTTGGCATGGTATCATCATTTCACCCGCATAGCATGTGCAAAAGAGTAT
>NW_021264075.1:211333-215567 GCF_002162155.2 Triticum dicoccoides
GGCCAAAACTGGACGCACTTCATGTACAAACTGGACAATCTCTTTCGGAGTATCAGGGTTTTGGACGAGAACTCATCTGTTACACGGGCACTTCAATGTTTTTTAAACTTATTTGAACTCCGAACTTCTTTTGTGTTCAGTATGCAGCATTCAAAGCGACGTCATCAATTTCCAACATGTTCTGACATCATTTGTTGTTTTTCAGTCATTTACCTAATTGTTTAGAGAGCTAAATGATCGTGAAATTGAAAATCACTACAAATTGAACTATGAAAATGTTGAAACTTGGCATGGTATCATCATTTCAACCGCATAGCCTATGCGAAAGAGTGAAGAGGGACACGGCAAAAACTGGACGCACTTCGTGTACACACTGGACAATCTCTTTCGGAGTATCAAGGTTTAGGACGAGAACTCATCTGTTACACGGGCACTTCAATGTTTTTTAAACTTATTTGAACTCCGGATTTATTTTGTGTTCAGTATGCAGCATTCAAAGAGACGTCATCAATTTCCAACATGTTCTGACATCATTTCTTGTTTTTCAGTCATTTACCTAATTGTTTAGAGAGCTAAATGATCGTGAAACTAAAAATCACTACAAAATGAACTGTGCAAATGTTGAAACTTGGCATGGCATCATCATTTCACCCGCATAGCATGTGCGAAAGAGTAGAGAGGGTCATGGCAAAAATTGGACGCACTTCGTGTACAAACTGGACAATCTCTTTCGGAGAAGGGTTTCGGATGAGAACTCATTTGTTACACGGGCACTTCAATGTTTTTTCAACTAATTTGAACTCCGGACTTCTTTTGTGTTCAGTATGCAGCATTCAAATAGACGTCATCAATTTCCAACATGTTCTGATTTCATTTCTTGTTTTTCAGTCATTTACCTAATTGTTTAGAGAGCTAAATGATCGTGAAATTAAAAATCACTACAAAATGAACTGTGCAAATTTTGAATCTTGGCATGGCATCATCATTTCACCCGCATAGCCTGTGCGAAAGTGTAGAGAGGGTCACGTCAAAAACTGGATGCACTTCATGTACAAACTGGACAATCTCTTTCGGAGAAGGGTTTCGGAGGAAAACTCATTTGTTACACGGGCACTTCAATGTTTTTTAAACTAATTTGAACTCCGGACTTCTTTTGTGTTCAGTATGCAGCATTCAAAGCGACATCATGAATTTCCAACATGTTCTGACATCATTTATTGTTTTTCAGTCATTTACCTAATTGTTTAGAGAGCTAAATGACCGTGAAATTGAAAATCACTACAAAATGAACTGTGAAAATGTTGAAACTTGGCATGGTATCATCATTTCACCCGAATAGCATGTGCGAAAGAGTAGAGAGGGTCACGGCAAAAACTGGAGGCACTTCATGTACAAACTGGAAAATCTCTTTCGGAGTATCAGGGATTTGGACGAGAACTCATCTGTTACACGGGCACTTCAATGTTTTTTAAACTTATTTGAACTACGAACTTCTTTTGTGTTCAGTAAGCAGCATTCAAAGCGACATCATCAATTTCCAACATGTTCTGACATCATTTGTTGGTTTTCAGTCATTTACCTAATTGTTTAGAGAGCTAAATGACCGTGAAATTGAAAATCACTACAAAATGAACTATGAAAATGTTGCAACTTGGCATGGTATCATAATTTCACCCGCATAGCATGTGCGAAAGAGCAGAGAGGGTCACGGCAAAAACTGGATGCACTTCGTGTACAAACTGGACAATCTCTTTCGGAGAAGGGTTTCCGACGAGAACTCATCTGTTACACGGCCACTTCAATGTTTTTTAAACTTATTTGAACTCCAGACTTCTTTTGTGTTCAGTATGCAGCATTCAAAGCGACGTCATCAATTTCCAACATGTTCTGACATCATTTGTTGTTTTTCAGTCATTTACCTAATTGTTTAGAGAGCTAAATGATCGTGAAATTGAAAATCACTACAAAATGAACTATGAAAATGTTGAAACTTGGCATGGTATCATCATTTCACCCGCATAGCATGTGCGAAAGAGTGGAGAGGGACACGGCAAAAACTGGACGCACTTCGTGTACAAATTGGACAATCTCTTTCGGAGTATCAAGGTTTAGGACGAGAACTCATCTGTTACACGGGCACTTCAATGTTTTTTAAACTTATTTGAACTCCGGATTTCTTTTGTGTTCAGTATGCAGCATTCAAAGAGACGTCATCAATTTCCAACATGTTCTGACATCATTTCTTGTTTTTCAGTCATTTGCCTAATTGTTTAGAGAGCTAAATGATCGTGAAATTAAAAATCACTACAAAATGAACTGTGCAAATGTTGAAACTTGGCATGGCATCATCATTTCACCCGCATAGCATGTGCGAAAGTGTAGAGAGGGTCACGGCAAAAACTGGACGCACTTCGTGTACAAACTGGACAATCTCTTTCGGAGAAGGGTTTCGGATGAGAACTCATTTGTTACACGGGCACTTCAATGTTTTTTAAACTAATTTGAACTCCGGACTTCTTTTGTGTTCAGTATGCAGCATTCAAAGCGACATCATCAATTTCCAACATGTTCTGACATCATTTATTGTTTTTCAGTCATTTACCTAATTGTTTAGAGAGCTAAATGACCGTGAAAATGAAAATCACTACAAAATGAACTGTGAAAATGTTGAAACTTGGCATGGTATCATCATCTCACCCGAATAGCATGTGCGAAAGAGTAGAGAGGGTCACGGCAAAAACAGGACGCACTTCATGTACAAACTGGACAATCTCTTTCGGAGTATCAGGGTTTTGGACGAGAACTCACCTGTTACACGGGCACTTCAATGTTTTTTAAACTTATTTGAACTACGGACTTCTTTTGTGTTCAGTATGCAGCATTCAAAGCGACGTCATCAATTTCCAACAGGTTCTGACATCATTTGTTGGTTTTCAGTCATTTACCTAATTGTTTAGAGAGCTAAATGACCGTGAAATTGAAAATCACTACAAAATGAACTATGAAAATGTTGCAACTTGGCATGGTATCATCATTTCACCCGCATAGCATGTGCAAAAGAGTATAGAGGGTCACGGCAAAAACTGGACGCACTTCATGTACAAACTGGACAATCTCTTTCGGAGTATCAGGGTTTCGGACGAGAAATCATCTGTTACACGGGCACTTCAATGTTTTTTAAACTTATTTGAACTCCGGACTTCTTTTGTGTTCATTATGCAGCATTCAAAGCGACGTCATCAATTTCCAACATGTTCTGACATCATTTGTTGTTTTTCAGTCATTTACCTAATTGTTTAGAGAGCTAAATGATCGTGAAATTGAAAATCACTACAAAATGAACTATGAAAATGTTGAAACTTGGCATGGTATCATCATTTCACCCGCATAGCCTGTGCGAAAGAGTGAAGAGGGACACGACAAAAACTGGACGCACTTCGTGTACACACTGGACAATCTCTTTCGGAGTATCAAGGTTTAGGACGAGAACTCATCTGTTACACGGGCACTTCAATGTTTTTTAAACTTATTTGAACTCCGGATTTCTTTTGTGTTCAGTATGCAGCATTCAAAGAGACGTCATCAATTTCCAACATGTTCTGACATTATTTCTAGTTTTTCAGTCATTTACCTAATTGTTTAGAGAGCTAAATGATCGTGAAATTAAAAATCACTACAAAATGAACTGTGCAAATGTTGAAACTTGGCATGGCATCATCATTTCACCCGCATAGCATGTGCGAAAGAGTAGAGAGGGTCACGGCAAAAACTGGACGCACTTCGTGTACAAACTGGACAATCTCTTTCGGAGTATCAAGGTTTAGGACGAGAACTCATCTGTTACACGGGCACTTCAATGTTTTTTAAACTTATTTGAACTCCGGATTTCTTTTGTGTTTAGTATGCAGCATTCAAAGACACGTCATCAATTTCCAACATGTTCTGACATCATTTCTTGTTTTTCAGTCATTTACCTAATTGTTTAGAGAGTTAAATGACCGTGAAATTGAAAATCACTACAAAATGAACTGTGAAAATGTTGAAACTTGGCATGGTATCATCATTTCACCCGAATAGCACGTGCGAAAGAGTAGAGAGGGTCACGGCAAAAACTGGACGCACTTCATGTACAAACTGGACAATCTCTTTCGGAGTATCAGGGTTTTGGACGAGAACTCATCTGTTACACGGGCACTTCAATGTTTTTGAAACTTATTTGTACTCCGGACTTCTT
>NW_021264075.1:215577-216755 GCF_002162155.2 Triticum dicoccoides
TTCTTTTGTGTTCAGTATGCAGCATTCAAAGCGACGTCATCAATTTCCAACATGTTCTGACATCATTTGTTGTTTTTCAGTCATTTACCTAATTGTTTAGAGAGCTAAATGACCGTGAAATTGAAAATCACTACAAAATAAACTGTGAAAATGTTGAAACCTGGCATGGTATCATAATTTCACCCGCATAGCATGTGCGAAAGAGCAGAGAGGGTCACGGCAAAAACTGGACGCACTTCGTGTACAAACTGGACAATCTCTTTCGGAGAAGGGTTTCGGACGAGAACTCATCTGTTACACGGGCACTTCAATGTTTTTTAAACTTATTTGAACTCCGGACTTCTTTTGTGTTCAGTATGCAGCATTCAAAGCGACTTCATCAATTTCCAACATGTTCTGACATCATTTGTTGTTTTTCAGTCATTTACCTAATTGTTTAGAGAGCTAAATGATCGTGAAATTGAAAATCACTACAAAATTAACTATGAAAATGTTGAAACTTGGCATGGTATCGTCATTTCACCCACATAGCATGTGCGAAAGAGTGGAGAGGGACACGGCAAAAATTGGACGCACTTCGTGTACAAATTGGACAATCTCTTTCGGAGTATCAAGGTTTAGGACGAGAACTCATCTGTTACACGGGCACTTCAATGTTTTTTAAACTCATTTGAACTCCGGATTTCTTTTGTGTTCAGTAGGCAGCATTCAAAGCGACGTCATCAATTTCCAACATGTTCTGACATCATTTCTTGTTTTCAGTCATTTACCTAATTGTTTAAAGAGCTAAATGATCATGAAATTAAAAATCACTACAAAATGAACTGTGCAAATGTTGAAACTTGGCATGGCATCATCATTTCACCCGCATAGCATGTGCGAAAGAGAAGAGAGGGTCACGGCAAAAACTGGACGCACTTCGTGTACAAACTGGACAATCTCTTTCGGAGAAGGGTTTCGGATGAGAACTCATTTGTTACACGGGCACTTCAATGTTTTTTAAACTAATTTGAACTCCGGACTTCTTTTGTGTTCAGTATGCAGCATTCAAAGCGACATCATCAATTTCCAACATGTTCTGACATCATTTATTATTTTTCAGTCATTTACCTAATTGTTTAGAGAGCTAAATGACCGTGAAATTGAAAATCACTACAAAATGAACTGTGAAAATGTTG
>NW_021264075.1:217303-218016 GCF_002162155.2 Triticum dicoccoides
GAGAAGGGTTTCGGATGAGAACTCATTTGTTACACGGGCACTTCAATGTTTTTTAAACTAATTTTAACTCCGGACTTCTTCTGTGTTCGGTATGTAGCATTCAAAGCGACATCATCAATTTCCAACCTGTTCTGACATCATTTATTGTTTTTCAGTCATTTACCTAATTGTTTAGAGAGCTAAATGACCGTGAAATTGAAAATCACTACAAAATGAACTGTGAAAATGTTGAAACTTGGCATGGTATCATCATTTCACCCGAATAGCATGTGCGAAAGAGTAGAGAGGGTCACGGCAAAAACTGGACGCACTTCATGTACAAACTGGACAATCTCTTTCGGAGTATCAGGGTTTTGGACGAGAACTCATCTGTTACACGGGCACTTCAATGTTTTTTAAACTTATTTGAACTCTGGACTTCTTTTGTGTTCAGTATGCAACATTCAAAGCGACGCCATCAATTTCCAACATGTTCTGACATCATTTGTTGGTTTTCAGTCATTTACCTAATTGTTTAGAGAGCTAAATGACCGTGAAATTGAAAATCACTACAAAATGAACTATGAAAATGTTGCAACTTGGCATGGTATCATCATTTCACCCGCATAGCATGTGCAAAAGAGTATAGAGGGTCACGGCAAAAACTGGACGCACTTCATGTACAAACTGGACAATCTCTTTCGGAGTATCAGGGTTTCGGACGAGAACTCATC
>NW_021264075.1:218026-218433 GCF_002162155.2 Triticum dicoccoides
GTTACACGGGCACTTCAATGTTTTTTAAACTTATTTGAACTCCGGACTTCTTGTGTGTTCATTATGTAGCATTCAAAGCGACGTCATCAATTTCCAACATGTTCTGACATCATTTGTTGTTTTTCAGTCATTTACCTAATTGTTTAGAGAGCTAAATGATCGTGAAATTGAAAATCACTACAAAATGAACAATGAAAATGTTGAAACTTGGCATGGTATCATCATTTCACCCGCATAGCCTGTGCGAAAGAGTGAAGAGGGACACGGCAAAAACTGGATGCACTTCGTGTACACACTGGACAATCTCTTTCGGAGTATCAAGGTTTAGGACGAGAACTCATCTGTTACACGGGCACTTCAATGTTTTTTAAACTTATTTGAACTTCGGATTTCTTTTGTGTTCAGTA
>NW_021264075.1:219095-240532 GCF_002162155.2 Triticum dicoccoides
CGTGTACAAACTGGACAATCTCTTTCGGAGAAGGGTTTCGGATGAGAACTCATTTGTTACACGGGCACTTCAATGTTTTTTAAACTAATTTTAACTCCGGACTTCTTTTGTGTTCGGTATGCAGCATTCAAAGCGACATCATCAATTTCCAACATGTTCTGACATCATTTATTGTTTTTCAGTCATTTACCTAATTGTTTAGAGAGCTAAATGACCGTGAAATTGAAAATCACTACAAAATGAACTATGAAAATGTTGACACTTGGCATGGTATCATCATTTCACCCTCATAGCATGTGCGAAAGAGTAGAGAGGGTCACGGCAAAAACTGGACGCACTTCGTGTACAAATTGGACAATCTCTTTCGGAGTATCAAGGTTTAGGACGAGAAATCATCTGTTACACGGGCACTTCAATGTTTTTTAAACTTATTTGAACTCCAGATTTCTTTTGTGTTCAGTATGCAACATTCAAAGACACGTCATCAATTTCCAACATGTTCTGACATCATTTCTTGTTTTTCAGTCATTTACCTAATTGTTTAGAGAGCTAAATGATCATGAAATTAAAAATCACTACAAAATGAACTATGAAAATGTTGAAACTTGGCATGGCATCATCATTTCACCCGTATAGCATGTGCGAAAGAGTAGAGAGGGTCACGGCAAAAACTGGACGCACTTCATGTACAAACTGGACAATCTCTTTCGGAGAAGGGTTTCGGATGAGAACTCATTTGTTACACGGGCACTTCAATGTTTTTTAAACTAATTTGAACTCCGGACTTCTTTTGTGTTCAGTATGCAGCATTCAAAGCGACATCATCAATTTCCAACATGTTCTGACATCATTTATTGTTTTTCAGTCATTTACCTAATTGTTTAGAGAGCTAAATGACCGTGAAATTGAAAATCACTACAAAATGAACTGTGAAAATGTTGAAACTTGGCATCGTATCATCATTTCACCCGAATAGCATGTGCAAAAGAGTAGAGAGGGTCACGGCAAAAACTGGACGCACTTCATGTACAAACTGGACAATCTCTTTCGGAGTATCAGGGTTTTGGACGAGAACTCATCTGTTACACGGGCACTTCAATGTTTTTTAAACTTATTTGAACTCTGGACTTCTTTTGTGTTCAGTATGCAACATTCAAAGCGACGCCATCAATTTCCAACATGTTCTGACATCATTTGTTGGTTTTCAGTCATTTACCTAATTGTTTAGAGAGCTAAATGACCGTGAAATTGAAAATCACTACAAAATGAACTATGAAAATGTTGCAACTTGGCATGGTATCATCATTTCACCCGCATAGCATGTGCAAAAGAGTATAGAGGGTCACGGCAAAAACTGGACGCACTTCATGTACAAACTGGACAATCTCTTTCGGAGTATCAGGGTTTCGGACGAGAACTCATCTGTTACACGGGCACTTCAATGTTTTTTAAACTTATTTGAACTCCGGACTTCTTGTGTGTTCATTATGTAGCATTCAAAGCGACGTCATCAATTTCCAACATGTTCTGACATCATTTGTTGTTTTTCAGTCATTTACCTAATTGTTTAGAGAGCTAAATGATCGTGAAATTGAAAATCACTACAAAATGAACAATGAAAATGTTGAAACTTGGCATGGTATCATCATTTCACCCGCATAGCCTGTGCGAAAGAGTGAAGAGGGACACGGCAAAAACTGGATGCACTTCGTGTACACACTGGACAATCTCTTTCGGAGTATCAAGGTTTAGGACGAGAACTCATCTGTTACACGGGCACTTCAATGTTTTTTAAACTTATTTGAACTTCGGATTTCTTTTGTGTTCAGTACGCAGCATTCAGAGAGACGTCATCAATTTCCAACATGTTCTGACATCATTTCTTGTTTTTCAGTCATTTACCTAATTGTTTAGAGAGCTAAATGATCGTGAAATTAAAAATCACTACAAAATGAACTGTGCAAATGTTGAAACTTGGCATCGCATCATCATTTCACCCGCATAGCATGTGCGAAAGAGTAGAGAGGGTCACGGCAAAACTGGACGCACTTCGTGTACAAACTGGACAATCTCTTTCGGAGAAGGGTTTCGGATGAGAACTCATTTGTTACACGGGCACTTCAATGTTTTTTAAACTAATTTTAACTCCGGACTTCTTCTGTGTTCGGTATGTAGCATTCAAAGCGACATCATCAATTTCCAACATGTTCTGACATCATTTATTGTTTTTCAGTCATTTACCTAATTGTTTAGAGAGCTAAATGACCGTGAAATTGAAAATCACTACAAAATGAACTATGAAAATGTTGACACTTGGCATGGTATCATCATTTCACCCTCATAGCATGTGCGAAAGAGTAGAGAGGGTCACGGCAAAAACTGGACGCACTTCATGTACAAATTGGACAATCTCTTTCGGAGTATCAAGGTTTAGGACGAGAAATCATCTGTTACACGGGCACTTCAATGTTTTTTAAACTTATTTGAACTCCAGATTTCTTTTGTGTTCAGTATGCAGCATTCAAAGACACGTCATCAATTTCCAACATGTTCTGACATCATTTCTTGTTTTTCAGTCATTTACCTAATTGTTTAGAGAGCTAAATGATCATGAAATTAAAAATCACTACAAAATGAACTATGAAAATGTTGAAACTTGGCATGGCATCATCATTTCACCCGTATAGCATGTGCGAAAGAGTAGAGAGGGTCACGGCAAAAACTGGACGCACTTCATGTACAAACTGGACAATCTCTTTCGGAGAAGGGTTTCGGATGAGAACTCATTTGTTACACGGGCACTTCAATGTTTTTTAAACTAATTTGAACTCCGGACTTCTTTTGTGTTCAGTATGCAGCATTCAAAGCGACATGATCAATTTCCAACATGTTCTGACATCATTTATTGTTTTTCAGTCATTTACCTAATTGTTTAGAGAGCTAAATGACCGTGAAATTGAAAATCACTACAAAATGAACTGTGAAAATGTTGAAACTTGGCATCGTATCATCATTTCACCCGAATAGCATGTGCGAAAGAGTAGAGAGGGTCACGGCAAAAACTGGACGCACTTCATGTACAAACTGGACAATCTCTTTCGGAGTATCAGGGTTTTGGACGAGAACTCATCTGTTACACGGGCACTTCAATGTTTTTTAAATTTATTTGAACTCCGGACTTCTTTTGTGTTCAGTATGCAGCATTCAAAGCGACGTCATCAATTTCCAACATGTTCTGACATCATTTGTTGGTTTTCAGTCATTTACCTAATTGTTTAGAGAGCTAAATGACCGTGAAATTGAAAATCACTACAAAATGAACTATGAAAATGATGCAACTTGGCATGTGTCAGGACCCCGACTCGATGTCACATCGATCTAGCCGGCAACACCTCATATCACTTTGCGGCCTCACGCACGGTATTCCCACGGGTGTCGCCTTACCTTTGCCCGGGACCGTTTGCGCCTTTTGGCTCACGTATATGATAGTGTCGCTAGCATCCATATGATAAGGAGCCCGGGCTGACATGACTAGTCATAAACCCAAAGTGGCACAGACTTACAGGGACAGGCATCCATGACCCAGCTTCGAACGTGTCGGTCATCAGCAAGTGGGTTCGGGCTGTAGCACTGGGCTAGCAGGACTCCGGTAAACCGGGCTGTAGCGGGCTAACAGGACTCCGGTACTCAATGCGTGACATTTCCCCGAAGGGACAGACACAGGAACGAAGAAGGACACATGCCGGCCAGCCTAAGTGTTCCAGAGCAGTAGCAAGCTACCATGGCTCAGCGGTAACACTAGGAGACATTTCCCGGTAAGAGAGGCTACTAAAGATAAACAACTAGATAGTCAGATCCCACACATACCAAGCATTTCAATCATACACACAATATGCTCGATATGTGCAAATACAACGAAGCATCACAACATGACTCTATGACACAAGTACTTTATTTAAGTCTCAGGGAGCCATACATAACATACACAAAGGAACGGGTCTCACGACCCAGCATTCAAGTCATACAGTCATACAAACCAGCAGCGGAAGTAACTTGTCTGAGTACAGACAACTAGTAAAATAAAAGAGGCTTGGAAAGCCTAGCTCTACTACATGGTCCTTCACAAGCTCAGGATCACCACCTGGGCCTTTAGCCTACTCGTTGATGTCAACGTCTACATAGAACCCATCAGAAGGGGTTGCAGCGTCTTCTGTAAAAATGTAAATTATAGCAACATGAGTACAAAGGTACTCAGCAAGACTTACATCAGATCCTACATACATGCATATTATCAAGAAGGGTTGGTGGAGTTATTGCAGCAAGCCAGCTTTGACTCTTGGCTAGACTATCCTACGATACCTCAACTTGAAATGGTTTTGCGCACATGAGTCCACTACTCACCACTTCAATACACTACCGAGGATCCGCCTCCTTCTTCCTACGGAAGAGCCATCCTCGGCACACACACTTATCTTGAGGCTTTTAGTAGTTTCCATTTACTTGTCTATGAACTGTATAGGCAACCAAGTAGTCCTTTACCGCGGACGCGGCTATTCGAATAGATCATGATAACCCTGCAGGGGTGTACTTCTTCATACATGTTTCCACCACTTAGCGTCTGCACACGACATGTGCTCGGCAGACTTCAAGCGAAAGCCGACGTGGGTGTAGACCACGACCTACCTAAACACTTAAGCCTCTAGTCCAGGTTTATCGCCTATCCAGGTTCCATCCGCAGGGAGTCCGGCCGAGGTTTCCCATACGGCCCCGAACGATGTGAACAGGGTTCCCGAGATACCTAACGGGTATTCGGTACACCGTGCCACGTACCTACCGCATCACAACCCACCCCTACGGTCAGCGCTGTCCACGGCCTCCAGTAGGCTACAAACACCAGAAACTACTTGCAACTCCTGGACGGAGAACTAGGGTGAATAAGAAGCCGAGAGGGTCCATTGGTTTCGGGCCCAATGCATGGTAGTAGCTGATTCTTAAATCACACATACAGATCTCAGTGCTTAAGGTCGGCTTCAATGAAACAACCCACCATGTACTCCTACATGGCCTCTCATCGATACCTTTACCAAGTCGTGTTCACCACACCACTCTCATTACCGACATAATCATTTCACTCTAGCCCATCACCCAGATGAACCAGACCTGACACGACTCTAAGCATAGCAGGCATAGCAAGGTAGGAACAACACATACATATGGCTCAATCAACTCCTACACATGCTAGTGGGTTTCATCTAGTTACTGTGGCAATGACAGGTCATGCAGAGGAAATGGGTTCAACTACCGTAGCACACAGCAGTTTGAATCGTGTTGTCTTAATGCAGTAAAAGAGAGCAGGAGCGAGAACATGGGATTGTATCGATATGATCAAATGGTTGGTTGCTTGCCTGATGGTTCGATGCACGGATACGGTTCTTCGTTAGGGTAGTCACGGTACTCCTCGGGGACAGATCCTGTCGTAAAGGATAACGATACACAGGCATCACCAAACAATGTGCAACAATATGATGCATGCATGAAACATGGCAATATGAGTGTGTTGGGCTAATGCAACTAAAGCTACCAACGCTGTCAGGACCCCGACTCGATGTCACATCGATCTAGCTGGTAACACCTCATATCACTTTGCGGCCTCACGCACGGTATCCCCACGGGTGTCGTCTTACCTTTTCCCGGGACCGTTTGCGCCTTTTGGCTCGCGTATATGAAAGTGTCGCTAGCATCCATATGATAAAGAGCCCGGGCTGACATGACTAGTCGTAAACCCAAAGTGGCACAGACTTACAGGGACAGGCATCCATGACCCAGCTTCAAACGTGTCGGTCATCAGCAAGTGGGTCCGGGCTGTAGCACTGGGCTAGCAGGACTCCGGTAAACCGGGCTGTAGCGGGCTAACAGGACTCCGGTACTCAAAGCGTGACATTTCCCCGAAGGGACAGACACAGGAACGAAGAAGGACACATGCCGGCCAGCCTAAGTGTTCCAGAGCAGTAGCAAGCTACCATGGCTCAGCGGTAACACTAGGAGACATTTCCCGGTAAGAGAGGCTACTAAAGATAAACAACTAGATAGTCAGATCCCACACATACCAAGCATTTCAATAACATACACACAATATGCTCGATATGTGCAATACAACATGGCATCACAAAATGACTCTACGACTCAAGTAGTTTATCAATAGGCTCCGAGGAGCGAGATATTACAAACATGGGTCTCATGACCCAACACTCAGAGCATACAAGTCAAAGCACAAGCGGAAGCTATCATGTCTGGGTACAGACATCTATAAATGAAAAAGGCTGAGAAGCCTGACTATCTACCAGATCCTGCCGAGGGCACAAGATCGTAGCTGAGGTAACAAGCTAAACGTCGAAGTCCACGTGGAACTACTAGTGAGACTGAAGTCTCTCTGCAAAAACATAAAATAGGCAAACGTGAGTACAAATGTACCCAGCAAGACTTACATCAGAACTAACTACATATGCATCATTTTCAACAAGGGGATGGTGGGGTTTAACTGCAGCAAGCCAGCTTTGACTCGGTGGCTATCCTAGACTACGACTGCAAGCGACTCTTTTGAGGTGGCGCACACGAGTCCACATATTCACCAACCAATACACCACTATGGATCCGCTCCCGTCTCCCTACGAGAACGCCATCCATAGCACTCACGCTTATCTTGCGTATTTTAGAGTATCCACTTTCACTTGTCTATGAACTGATATAAGCAACCCAGAAGTCCTTTTCCGCGGACACGGCTATTCGAATAGATGATGTTAACCCTGCAGGGGTGTACTTCTTCATACATGTTTCCACCACTTAGCGTCTGCACACGACATGTGCTCGGCAGACTTCAAGCGAAAGCCGACGTGGGTGTAGACCACGACCTACCTAAACACTTAAGCCTCTAGTCCAGGTTTATCGCCTATTCAGGTTCCATCCGCAGGGAGTCCGGCCGAGGTTTCCCATACGGCCCCGAACGATGTGAACATGGTTCCCGAGATACCTAACGGGTATTCGGTACACCCGGCCACGTACCTACCGCATCACAGCCCACCCCTACGGTCAGCGCTGTCCACGGCCTCCAGTAGGCTACAAACACCAGAAACTACTTGCAACTCCTGGACAGAGAGCTAGGGTGAATAAGAAGTCGAGCGGGGTCATATTTCAGGGCCCAATGCATGGTAGTAACTGTATCTTAAATCACACATACAGATCTCAGTGCTTAAGGTCGGCTTCAATGAAACAACCCACCATGTACTCCTACATGGCCTCTCATCGATACCTTTACCAAATCGTGTTCACCACACCACTCTCATTACCGACATAATCATTTCACTCTAGCCCATCACCCAGATGAACCAGACCTGACACGACTCTAAGCATAGCAGGCATAGCAAGGTAGGAACAACACATACATATGGCTCAATCAACTCCTAGACATGCTAGTGGGTTTCATCTAGTTACTGTGGCAATGACAGGTCATGCAGAGGAAATGGGTTCAACTACCGTAGCACACAGTAGTTTGAAACGCGTTGTCTTAATGCAGTAAAAGAGAGCAGGAGCGAGAACATGGGATTGTATCGATATGATCAAATGGTGGTTGCTTGCCTGATGGTTCGATGCACTGATACGGTTCTTCGTTAGGGTAATCACGGTACTCCTCGGAGGCAGAACCTGTCGCAAAGGACATCGATACACAACCATCACCAAACAATGTGCAACAATATGATGCATGCATGAAACATGGCAATATGAGTGTGTTGGGCTAATGCAACTAAAACCAGAAGGGTTTGAACAAATTTGAATCAAAGATTCAAATTTCAAACTCAAGCATGGCCTTTTCAAGTGCTTTTCCTTGTTCTGCTTTAAACATCAATTTAAATTGTTTGATCATGCATGAAAATAGTACAGATGGATAGATTGGATTTTTCTGATCATTTTTCATATATAATTTGTCTGATTTGGAGTTACAGAATAAAAGTTATGAATTTTTGAAGTTTAAATTATATTCTGGAATTTCCTGATTTAATTTAAATCCAGAAATATATATATTGCGCCAGCATGACGTCAGCATGACGTCAGCGGTCAACTGTGGCTGGCTGGGGTCAAACCTGACGTGTGGGGTCCACACGTCAGTGACAGGGGGGTTTAACAGAGGTTAGTTTAATTCTAATTAAGAATTAGTGGCGCTGGGGCCCACTGGTCAGTGTCAGGGGGGTTAATTAACAGTGGTTGATTAAGTTTAAACTAATCCTAACCCGAATTAGCAGGGACGGGCCCCACTTGTCACTGAGCCAGGGGAGGTCAAACCCCCTAGTCAACCGGGGCTAATACGCCGGCGTTTAGCCGCCGGTGGCAGCAAACGCGGCGGAGGGCGCGGGATTTCCACTCCGGCGTCCAATCGAGCAGCGGAAGGCACGCGCGGGAAGCTGGGGCTCGCGCGCACCCACTGGTGCCCTCCGTTTCGCCGGAGATGGCCTAGATCGACAGCGGCGACCACTTGGGCGGCGGCCGGAGTTCGGGCGCGAGGGGGACCGGGCTGCGGGGCACGGGGAGGCCACCTGAGGGGCTCGGCGGCATCCTCGCGGCACTGGGAGCGCGATGGGATGCTCGGTTTGGGCGGAGGCAGGCCGAGACGGCGACGGCGACATGGACGGCGGCGAGAGGCTTCGGCCATGGTGGGGAGGAGGGCTACGGTGAGGGAACGAGGGGGAGAAGAGAGGGGAAACGGAGAGGGGCTCACAGCGAGACCAGCGAGCGCGAGGGCGAGGTCGGGGATGCCCGGTAGCTCCCGAATTGACGGCGAGTACCCACGGCGGCCGGAGGCGAGGATGGCGACGGCGATGGCTCCACGGGGTGCTCCGTCTTGCGTGGCTCGACGAGGAGGTAGAGGGGGTCGCGGCGGAGCTGGGGAGCGTGTCGGGGAGGCGAGGGGAGGCCGGTGACGGCTGCTATGGCGAACGGCGGCGATGGGTGCGTCGGGTGAGAGAGTGAGAGAGAGAGAGAGAGAGCAGGGGGAGAAGCACGGGAGAGAGGGGGATAAGGCCAGGGGATCGGGGCGGCACCGAGAAGAACCGTCGCGGCGTCGCGCTGGCGGGGTAGGCAGGCAGGCGAGCTGGTGGGGTGGCGCTCCGCCCGTGCGCGCGCGCCGGCCACACGCCTGGCCGACTGGCGCCAGGAGGACGACGGCGGTGGTGGGCTGGGCTGGCTTGCTGGGCCAGAGGCACCAGGTAAGAAGCCCAGGTAAGGTTTCCCTCTTTTATCTCTGTTTTCTAATTTCTGTCATTTGTTTTGATTTAAAAAAAAATATTAAATCATTTTATTACCTTATGCCAATTTTTGCAGGAGCTAGATATATTATTCCAGAGCTCCCCAACAGGTGGCATAATTTTTGGACATATATTAATATATATAACTAATATATTTCCAATGCAAATATTTATGCATTAATTCCAAATGCCCAAAATAAATACCTATGAGCTCTTAAAAATATTGATTTTACTTTTATCTCTGTCCAATATTTTCAGAGAGCAACATGAGCATTTTCTTGGACCCTTTTGGAGAAATTTTTATTTGGGTCATTTTCAAAAATGATTCTGAGGGTTTCACAAATCCCCATTTCAAAATTAAATGGAATTTTAAACATGATGCACACACTCTGATGCATGACTAGCTCGGGTGTGACAACTCACCCCCACTCAAAAGAATCTCGTCCCGAGATTTGGGTTCCTCCGGGAAGAAGGCGGGATACTCTAGTCGAAGACGATCCTCCCTTTCCCAAGTTGCTTCATCCTCAGAATGGTGCGACCATTGTACTTTGAGAAACTTGATATTATGACGTCGGGTGGTACGTTCGGCCTGATCGAGGATACGAATGGGGTACTCTCGATATGTAAGATTATCTTGGAGATCAAGCGTTTCGTGGTCCACTCCACGGATAGGATCCGAGAAGCAACGCCTGAGTTGAGAAACGTGGAAGACATCGTGGACTCTGGAGAGGTGCGGAGGTAGTTCCAACTGGTAGGCAACTTCTCCTCGTTTGGCGAGAATGCGAAAAGGTCCAATGTAACGAGGAGCCAATTTGCCTTTGATACCGAAACGATGGGTTCCCTTCAGAGGGGTGACCTGAAGATAAGCCTTCTCGTCAACCTCGAAAGTCATAGCCTTATGTTTTCGGTCATATTGACTCTTTTGACGAGATTGGGCTGTTTTCAACTTTTCACGAACGATACGAACTTGTTCTTCTGCTTCCTGAATCATATCCGGGCCAAAGAATTATCTTTCCCCGGTCTCTGACCAGTTAAGGGGTGTTCGACACCGTCGTCCATAGAGAACTTCAAAAGGGGCTTTACCCAAGCTAGATTGATAGCTGTTGTTGTAAGCGAACTCGGCAAATGGAAGGCACTTCTCCCAGTCCATTCCGAATGAGATAACAGAGGCTCGAAGCATGTCTTCTAGAATCTGGTTGACGCGTTCCACTTGACCACTCGACTGAGGGTGGAAGGCGGTGCTAAAGGAGAGACGGGTCCCCATAGCATTTTGGAAGCTTTCCCAAAATCGAGAGGTGAAAAGACTTCCTCGATCCGAGTTAATTTCCAAAGGAACACCATGGAGGGACACTATTCGGGAGATGTATAAGTCTGCCAGCTGACTAGCGGTTATACTCTCACGAACAGGTAAGAAATGGGCTACTTTGGAAAGACGATCGACAACGACGAAAATAGCATTATTCCCTCTCTTGGTCCTGGGAAAACCGGTAATGAAATCCATACCAATTTTATCCCATTTCCATTCAGGAATAGCTAAGGGTTGAAGGGTGCCAGCAGGCCGTTGGTGCTCTGCTTTTACACGACGACAGACGTCGCAATTTGCAATATACTGAGCAATCTCTCTCTTCATCCTGGTCCACCAGAACCTCTGGCGTAGGTCCTGATACATCTTAGTACTACCGGGATGAATGGTGAGAGGAGATTCATGAGCCTCCTTAAGGATCAACTGCCGTAGGTGCTGGTTCTTGGGAACCACTAGACGGTTCTCAAAGTACACAACACCATGATCATTTGTGGAGAAACAACTAGCACCTCCGCTAGCAATGTTCTCTTTGATTTTAGATATTCCCTTATCTCGCTTTTGGGCAGCGATGATTTGATCCGTAAGAGTAGGTTTTGCCACTAAGGTGGAAAGAAAACCTTGAGGAACAATGTGAAGGTTAAGCTTCCGAAATTCCTCATGGAGAAGCAGTTGACTTTGTTGTAACATCAGGTTGTTACAATAAGATTTACGACTTAGCGCATCAGCCATGACGTTAGCTTTCCCTGGGGTGTAGGTTATTCCTAAGTCGAAGTCTGTGATCAATTCAACCCAACGTCTTTGCCTGAGATTCAAATCCGGTTGGCTGAAAATGTACTTCAGACTTTGGTGATCGGTGAATATTTCGCAACGGTTAGCGAGGAGGTAATGTCACCAGGTCTTGAGTGCATAGACTACGGCTGCTAGCTCTAGATCATGAGTAGGATAATTCTCCTCATGTGGGTGCAATTGCCGTGAAGCGTAGGCAATTACGTGTCGATCTTGCATGAGAATGCAACCTAGTCCTTGTCGCGAGGCGTCGCAGTAGATAACAAAGTCCTTGGAGAAGTCTGGCGGTACCAGTACGGGAGCAGAGGTCAGGCGTCTTTTCAGTTCCTGAAAGCTGTGCTCACATTGTGGAGTCCATTCGAACTTCTTATCTTTCTTGAGGAGTTCGGTTAGAGGTTTAGCAACCTTGGAGAAGTTCTCGACAAAGCGACGACAATAGCTCGCTAAGCCCAGAAAACTCCGAACTTGCTTGACCGATTCAGGTGGAGTCCAATTAAGGACGGTTTGAACTCGCTCAGGGTTAACAGCAATACCTTTACCAGATATTACATGACCCAGATAGGTCACTTCTGACAACCAGAATTCACATTTGGAAAACTTGGCATAAAGGCGGTGCTCTCGAAGTTTCTTCAACACTAGCCTTAGATGTTCGGCATGTTCTTCCTCGTTCTTGGAGTAGATGAGTATATCATCGAGATAAACTACGACGAATTTATCCAAATACTCCATGAAGATTGAGTTCATTAACCGAGAGAAGGTGGCTGGAGCGTTGGTTAAACCGAAGGACATGACGGTGTACTCGTATTGGCCATAACGAGTAACAAAGGCCGTTTTAGGAATGTCCCCGTTTCTAATTTTGATTTGATGGTAGCCCAACCTCAAATCCATCTTGGAGAAGACTGAGGATCCAGCAAGCTGATCATACAGGTCGTTGATCCTGGGAAGCGGATATTTGTTCTTGATTGTGACCAAGTTGACAGGTCGGTAATCTACAACCATCCGGTCCGTACCATCCTTCTTCTTGACGAATAGGACGGGGCAAGCCCACGGAGATGAACTAGGGCGGATGAAACCCTTTTTCAAGGACTCATCGAGTTGTTTCTTAAGCTCGGCTAGTTCTAGTGGGGCCATCTTATAAGGTCTTCTAGCAATCAGAACGGTTCCTGGGATGAGGTCTATTACGAACTCAACATCCCTGTCAGGTGGAACACCTGGCAATTCCTCTGGGAAGACATCCGGGAAGTCACGGACTACCGGAACGTCCTCAAGGTCTGGCAAAGGGCTGGCGTTAAGAGAATATAATTGTCGCTTGGCTATTCGGGTCAAGACATTGACTATCTTCCCCGAAGGATGGGTGAGTTGAACAGTCCTAGAGAAGCAATCAATTTGGGCATGATGAGCCGACATCCAGTCCATACCCAGAATGATATTAATATCTGAAGATTTAAGGGCTATCAACGATGCAAGGAAAACAAGTCTGTCGACTTGGATTTCATTTCCATGGCTTACTCTAGAAGTTTGCCATTTGGATCCCGGAGTTTGAATTACCATAGAGGTTGGCATATCACCGAATGCGACGTTATGCAAACGAGCATAATTTTCGGATATAAAAGAATGAGAGGCTCATGTATCGAAAAGAACAGATGCCGGGTGGCAATTAACAAGAAGCGTACCAAGAACGACGTTGGGATCCTCTTGAGCTTCTTCGGCAGAGATGCAATTGACATGGCCACGTGTAGCGGTGGCCGGCTTGGCGTGGAACACTTTCCCTGTCGGCTTGCCACGGCCAACAGCTTTAGCAGATTGGTTGGGGTTGGTCTGGGGACACTCACGCATATAGTGGCCAGATTCCCCACACTTGAAACAAGTCACGGAACTGGTACGTGGAGGAGCATTGTTGGTTGGACCCCCATAGGGCTTGGCCGGTGCAGACTGTTGAACAGGGCGAGGCGCCTGGAAAGATGGCCTCGGTGTGAACCTGGGTGGCAGGGCGGTGTTGGGTACCCACACGCGGCGCTTCTGAGGACCAGCACCGGATGAGGAACCCATGTCACGGCCATGCTTGCATGTTGCGTCATAATCAGTCTGACCAGTTTCAGCACTGATGGCCTTGTTGACAAGTTTCTGAAAAGATGTGCACTCATGCAGACGAAGGTCGCGGCGAAGCTCAGGACTAAGTCCCTTACGGAACCTTGCTTGCTTCTTGGCGTCAGTAGAAACTTCTTCGGCTGCATATCGTGCGAGGTTACCAAACTCCCTGCTGTAAGCATCCACAGAGAGTCGGCCTTGGGTGAAATTGCAAAATTCGTCACGTTTACGGTCCATGAGACCCTCCGGAATGTGATGTTCACGGAAAGCCTCGCTGAATTCAGCCCAAGTAGTGACATGGCCCGCTGGGCGCATAGCTCCATAATTCTCCCACCATAGACTGGCGGGGCCTTCAAGATGATATGCAGCAAAGGTGACCTTGTCAGCCTCCGCTACCAGCGCGGAACGCAGTTTGTGAGAGATACTGCGAAGCCAGTCATCAGCGTCGAGAGGCTCGACGGAGTGGTGGAACGTGGGTGGATGTAATTTGATAAAATCACTGAGTGACACCACGTTAGTCCTCTGATGGTGTGATGTGTTCTGTTCAATACGCTCCAACAAACGGTTGGTCTCCCGCTTGTTTCTTTCGGCTTCCATCATAACCTCGGCTAGGGAAGGAGGATGAGGCAGATTTGCATTCCTGACTTCACTGCCTTCGGCCTGCTCTTGAGGAGCAGGGTTAGTGCACGTGTTGACCATCCTAGGTAAACAAGACAATGATTTAGTCAGAATGATAAAATTCCGACATAGGATACAGAATGTAAGGAATAACTCGAAATGCAAGATGATCATCCGTATGACATGGTAGATACAGAAGCTGCTTCTTTATTCCATCGTCATACACACCATACAGGGTTTAGTACAAGACCAAACAAAGTACTATTACGGTGAAAAGAGGATTACATCTTATCGGAGGCATCCCAAGCTCCTATACATTATTTTTCTACACCTCCGGAAGGAGTACAAACTAGGTCATATCCCACGAGTCACGCGGGACGATAGACGACACAGCTAGTGCGAACTAGTGATACTACCACTAACTCAGACCGATCCGTAGTAGTCCTCGTAGAAGTCACCTCCATAACCTGGAAGCTCAACATGATCATCCGGAAACAGACGATCTCGCGGAGCTTGTGGACCATAGGGACTAGGATGAGGTCTTGGACCAACAGACGGTGGCCTGCGGGGACCGCGAGGTGGGGTGATGCCTCCTACATCACGCCAACCCATCACGTCTGGCAGAGCAGATCTCACAGGATAGAGATCGCGCATATCCGAATATCCAGCTTGCACCGCCGGTGCGAACCGAGTCAAAGTGGCCCAGTGGTCAGCACGGGTATTGAAGAGCTCTAACCTCAAGGCCCGATTTTCACGGTCCTTATCCTCGAGCATCTCAGCAGTGGTGCGAGTCCGTGAATCCTCCTGGGTGGGGTCAGCATAGATAGCCTGGAGATACCCTTGTGCTCCCGGAAGTGATCCTGGCATATACCGGAAATCAGAGTCCCGAAATAGACCAGATCTGACTCGCATGATGGTCATCATAGATTAGGCGGTGTCCTGCACAGCCATCTCAATAGTAACGCCGAGTCCATAGGAGCAGTGAAGGGGCTCGGTGGATCCAGGATAAGATGGAAATATCCTGACAGTGCAGAGATACTGGCTTTGATTAAAGTCTCGGAATTGCTCTTCGACCATGTACTCAGGATACCAACGGTATCCAGCCTCAGTCATTACCCTGACCAACATGGCAGTATGGCCGGGTACATCTAGGCATTGAGTCAGGCGAACCACTTGATTGAGGTCGCGAGTGGCCATCTGAAAGCACAATCATAATGCAAAGGCATTAGAATTGCTAGCAAAATTTTGGCAGCATAACAGCTGTAAATGCTCAAGAAGGAGTTTGAGACATTTGACAAAGGATTTCATACACACTCAACATCATCATATCAAAGTTCTGAGACCATCCTAGCAACATAACGTGGTAGAAGAACTGAACTAGGCTTGTATCCATCAAACCTATAAGGTACTACTGATTAGTAACACGTGATCCTGATAGAGAGAATAGATCCTAATTCCTTAACCCCCGATGGAAGAATGGACTGACTCAGATCAGGATGTCATTAGATAAAGGAGTAAAAGAGCCTTACGTTCCAACCCACAAACAATTCCCCTACATATAACTAAAGAATTTCTAGACTCAACATCGACCAGTTTGGCTTGGAGAACCTACAGGCAGTCCGGCTCTGATGCCAACGCTGTCAGGACCCCGACTCGATGTCACATCGATCTAGCCGGTAACACCTCATATCACTTTGCGGCCTCACGCACGGTATTCCCACGGGTGTCGCCTTACCTTTGCCCGGGACCGTTTGCGCCTTTTGGCTCACGTATATGATAGTGTCGCTAGCATCCATATGATAAGGAGCCCGGGCTGACATGACTAGTCGTAAACCCAAAGTGGCACAGACTTACAGGGACAGGCATCCATGACCCAGCTTCGAACGTGTCGGTCATCAGCAAGTGGGTCCGGGCTGTAGCACTGGGCTAGCAGGACTCCAGTAAACCGGGCTGTAGCGGGCTAACAGGATTCCGGTACTCAATGCGTGACATTTCCCCGAATGGACAGACACAGGAACGAAGAAGGACACATGCCGGCCAGCCTAAGTGTTCCAGAGCAGTAGCAAGCTACCATGGCTCAGCGGTAACACTAGGAGACATTTCCCGGTAAGAGAGGCTACTAAAGATAAACAACTAGATAGTCAGATCCCACACATACCAAGCATTTCAATCATACACACAATATGCTCGATATGTGCAAATACAATGAAACATCACAACATGACTCTACGACACAAGTACTTTATTTAAGGCTCAGGGAGCCATACATAACATACACAAAGGAACGGGTCTCACGACCCAGCATTCAAGTCATACAATCATACAAACCAGCAGCGGAAGTAACTTGTCTGAGTACAGACAACTAGTAAAATAAAAGAGGCTTGGAAAGCCTAGCTATACTACATGGTCCTTCACAAGCTCAGGATCACCACCTGGGCCTTTAGCCTACTCGTTGATGTCAACGTCTACATAGAACCCATCAGAAGGGGTTGCAGCGTCTTCTGTAAAAATGTAAATTATAGCAACATGAGTACAAAGGTACTCAGCAATTCTTACATCAGATCCTACATACATGCATATTATCAAGAAGGGTTGGTGGAGTTATTGCAGCAAGCCAGCTTTGACTCTTGGCTAGACTATCCTACGATACCTCAACTTGAAATGGTTTTGCGCACACGAGTCCACTACTCACCACTTCAATACACTACCGAGGATCCGCCTCCGTCTTCCTACGGAAGAGCCATCCTCGGCACACACACTTATCTTGAGGCTTTTAGTAGTTTCCATTTACTTGTCTATGAACTGTATAGGCAACCAAGTAGTCCTTTACCGCGGACACGGCTATTCGAATAGATCATGATAACCCTGCAGGGGTGTACTTCTTCGTACATGTTTCCACCACTTAGCGTCTGCACACGACATGTGCTCGGCAGACTTCAAGCGAAAGCCGACGTGGGTGTAGACCACGACCTACCTAAACACTTAAGCCTCTAGTCCAGGTTTATCGCCTATCCAGGTTCCATCCGCAGGGAGTCCGGCCGAGGTTTCCCATACGGCCCCGAACGATGTGAACAGGGTTCCCGAGATACCTAACGGGTATTCGGTACACCGTGCCACGTACCTACCACATCACAGCCCACCCCTACGGTCAGCGCTGTCCACGGCCTCCAGTAGGCTACAAACACCAGAAACTACTTGCAACTCCTGGACAGAGAGCTAGGGTGAATAAGAAGTCGAGCGGGGTCATATTTCAGGGCCCAATGCATGGTAGTAACTGTATCTTAAATCACACATACAGATCTCAGTGCTTAAGGTCGGCTTCAATGAAACAACCCACCATGTACTCCTACATGGCCTCTCATCGATACCTTTACCAAATCGTGTTCACCACACCAGTCTCATTACCGACATAATCATTTCACTCTAGCCCATCACCCAGATGAACCAGACCTGACACGACTCTAAGCATAGCAGGCATAGCAAGGTAGGAACAACACATACATATGGCTCAATCAACTCCTACACATGCTAGTGGGTTTCATCTAGTTACTGTGGCAATGACAGGTCATGCAGAGGAAATGGGTTCAACTACCGTAGCACACAGCAGTTTGAAACGCGTTGTCTTAATGCAGTAAAAGAGAGCAGGAGCGAGAACATGGGATTGTATCGATATGATCAAATGGTGGTTGCTTGCCTGATGGTTCGATGCACTGATTCGGTTCTTCGTTAGGGTAATCACGGTACTCCTCGGAGGCAGAACCTGTCGCAAAGGACACCGATACACAACCATCACCAAACAATGTGCAACAATATGATGCATGCATGAAACATGGCAATATGAGTGTGTTGGGCTAATGCAACTAAAACAAGAAGGGTTTGAACAAATTTGAATCAAAGATTCAAATTTCAAACTCAAGCATGGCCTTTTAAAGTGCTTTTCCTTGTTCTGCTTTAAACATCAATTTAACTTGTTTGATCATGCATGAAAATAGTACAGATGGATAGATTGGATTTTTCTGATCATTTTTCATATATAATTTGTCTGATTTGGAGTTACAGAATAAAAGTTATGAATTTTTGAAGTTTAAATTATATTCTGGAATTTCCTGATTTAATTTAAATCCAGAAATATATATATTGCGCCAGCATGACGTCAGCATGACGTCAGCGGTCAACTGTGGCTGGCTGGGGTCAAACCTGACGTGTGGGGTCCACACGTCAGTGACAGGGGGGTTTAACAGAGGTTAGTTTAATTCTAATTAAGAATTAGTGGCGCTGGGGCCCACTGGTCAGTGCCAGGGAATGTCAAACCCCCTGGTCAACCGGGGCTAATACGCCGGCGTTTAGCCGCCGGTGGCAGCAAACGCGGCGGAGGGCGCGGGATTTCCACTCCGGCGTCCAATCGAGCAGCGGAAGGCACGCGCGGGAAGCTGGGGCTCGCGCGCACCCACTGGTGCCCTCCGTTTCGCCGGAGATGGCCTAGATCGACGGCGGCGACCACTTGGGCGGCGGCCGGAGTTCGCGCGAGGGGGATCGGGCTGCGGGGCACGGGGAGGCCACCTGAGGGGCTCGGCGGCATCCTCGCGGCACTGGGAGCGTGATGGGATGCTCGGTTTGGGCGGAGGCGGGCCGAGACGGCGACGGCGACATGGACGGCGGCGAGAGGCTTCGGCCGTGGTGGGGAGGAGGGCTACGGTGAGGGAACGAAGGGGAGAAGAGAGGGGAAACGGAGAGGGGCTCACAGCGAGACCAGCGAGCGCGAGGGCGAGGTCGGGGATGCCCGGTAGCTCCCGAATCGACGGCGAGTACCCACGGCGGCCGGAGGCAAGGATGGCGACGGCGATGGCTCCACGGGGTGCTCCGTCTTGCGTGGCTCGACGAGGAGGTAGAGGGGGTCGCGGCGGAGCTGGGGAGGCCGGTGACGGCTGCTATGGCGAACGGCAGCGATGGGTGCGTCGGGTGAGAGAGAGAGAGAGAGAGAGAGAGCAGGGGGAGAAGCACGGGAGAGAGAGGGGATAAGGCCAGGGGATCGGGGCGGCACCGAGAAGAACCGTCGCGGCGTCGCGCTGGCGGGGTAGGCAGGCAGGCGAGCTGGTGGCGTGGCGCTCCGCCCGTGCGCGCGCGCCGGCGACACGCCTGGCCGACTGGCGCCAGGAGGACGACGGCGGTGGTGGGCTGGGCTGGCTTGCTGGGCCAGAGGCGCCAGGTAAGAAGCCCAGGTAAGGTTTCCCTCTTTTATCTCTGTTTTCTAATTTCTGTCATTTGTTTTGATTTAAAAAAAATATTAAATCATTTTATTACCTTATGCCAATTTTTGCAGGAGCTAGATATATTATTCCAGAGCTCCCCAACAGGTGGCATAATTTTTGGACATATATTAATATATATAACTAATATATTTCCAATGCAAATATTTATGCATTAATTCCAAATGCCCAAAATAAATACCTATGAGCTCTTAAAAATATTGATTTGATTTTTATCTCTGTCCAATATTTTCAGAGAGCAACATGAGCATTTTCTTGGACCCTTTTGGAGAAATTTTTATTTGGGTCATTTTCAAAAATGATTCTGAGGGTTTCACAAATCCCCATTTCAAAATTAAATGGAATTTTAAACATGATGCACACACTCTGATGCGTGACTAGCTAGGGTGTGACAGCATGGTATCATCATTTCACCCGCATAGCATGTGCAAAAGAGTATAGATGGTCACGGCAAAAACTGGACGCACTTCATGTACAAACTGGACAATCTCTTTTGGAGTATCAAGGTTTCGGACGAGAACTCATCTGTTACACGGGCACTTCAATGTTTTTTAAACTTATTTGATCTCCGGACTTCTTTTGTGTTCATTATGCAGCATTCAAAGCGACGTCATCAATTTCCAACATGTTCTGACATCATTTGTTGTTTTTCAGTCATTTACCTAATTGTTTAGAGAGCTAACTGATTGTGAAATTGAAAATCACTACAAAATGAACTATGAAAACGTTGAAACTTGGCATGGTATCATCATTTCACCCGCATAGCCTGTGCGAAAGAGTGAAGAGGGACACGGCAAAAACTGGACGCACTTCGTGTACACACTGGACAATCTCTTTCGGAGTATCAAGGTTTAGGACGAGAACTCATCTGTTACACGGGCACTTCAATGTTTTTTAAACTTATTTGAACTCCGGATTTCTTTTGTGTTCAGTATGCAGCATTCAAAGAGACGTCATCAATTTCCAACATGTTCTGACATCATTTCTTGTTTTTCAGTCATTTACCTAATTGTTTAGAGAGCTAAATGATCGTGAAATGAAAAATCACTACAAAATGAACTGTGCAAATGTTGAAACTTGGCATGGCATCATCATTTCACCCGCATAGCATGTGCGACAGAGTAGAGAGGGTCACGGCAAAAACTGGACGCACTTCTTGTACAAACTGGACAATCTCTTTCGGAGAAGGGTTTCGGATGAGAACTCATTTGTTACACGGGCACTTCAATGTTTTTTAAACTAATTTTAACTCCGGACTTCTTTTGTGTTCAGTATGCAGCATTCAAAGCGACATCATCAATTTCCAACATGTTCTGACATCATTTATTGTTTTTCAGTCATTTACCTAATTGTTTAGAGAGCTAAGTGACCGTGAAATTGAAAATCACTACAAAATGAACTGTGAAAATGTTGAAACTTGGCATGGTATCATCATTTCACCCGAATAGCATGTGCGAAAGAGTAGAGAGGGTCACGGCAAAAACTGGAGGCACTTCATGTACAAACTGGACAATCTCTTTCGGAGTATCAGGGTTTTGGACGAGAACTCATCTGTTACACGGGCACTTCAATGTTTTTTAAACTTATTTGAACTCCGGACTTATTTTGTGTTCAGTATGCAGCATTCAAAGCGACGTCATCAATTTCCAACATGTTCTGACATCATTTGTTGGTTTTCAGTCATTTACCTAATTGTTTAGAGAGCTAAATGACCGTGAAATTGAAAATCACTACAAAATGAACTATGAAAATGTTGCAACTTGGCATGGTATCATCATTTCACCCGCATAGAATGTGCAAAAGAGTATCGAGGGTCACGGCAAAAACTGGACGCACTTCATGTACAAACTGGACAATCTCTTTCGGAGTATCAGGGTTTCGGACGAGAACTCATCTGTTACACGGGCACTTCAATGTTTTTTAAACTTATTTGAACTCCGGACTTCTTTTGTGTTCAGTATGCAGCATTCAAAGCGACGTCATCAATTTCCAACATGTTCTGACATCATTTGTTGTTTTTCAGTCATTTACCTAATTGTTTAGAGAGCTAAATGACCGTGAAATTGAAAATCACTACAAAAT
>NW_021264075.1:243851-247663 GCF_002162155.2 Triticum dicoccoides
TCATCAATTTCCAACATGTTCTGACATCATTTGTTGGCTTTCAGTCATTTACCTAATTGTTTAGAGAGCTAAATGACCGTGAAATTGAAAATCACTACAAAATGAACTATGAAAATGTGGCAACTTGGCATGGTATCATCATTTCACCCGCATAGCATGTGCAAAAGAGTATAGAGGGTCACGGCAAAAACTGGACGCACTTCATGTACAAACTGGACAATCTCTTTCGGAGTATCAGGGTTTCGGACGAGAACTCATCTGTTACACGGGCACTTCAATGTTTTTTAAACTTATTTGAACTCCGGACTTCTTTTGTGTTCAGTATGCAGCATTCAAAGCGACGTCATCAATTTCCAACATGTTCTGACATCATTTGTTGTTTTTCAGTCATTTACCTAATTGTTTAGAGAGCTAAATGACCGTGAAATTGAAAATCACTACAAAATAAACTGTGAAAATGTTGAAACCTGGGATGGTATCATAATTTCACCCGCATAGCATGTGCGAAAGAGCAGAGAGGGTCACGGCAAAAACTGGATACACTTCGTGTACAAACTGGACAATCTCTTTCGGAGAAGGGTTCCGGACGAGAACTCATCTGTTACACGGGCACTTCAATGTTTTTTAAACTTATTTGAACTCCGGACTTCTTTTGTGTTCGGTATGCAGCACTCAAAGCGACGTCATCAATTTCCAACATGTTCTGACATCATTTGTTGTTTTTCAGTCATTTACCTAATTGTTTAGAGAGCTAAATGATCGTGAAATTAAAAATCACTACAAAATGAACTGTGCAAATGTTGAAACTTGGCATGGCATCATCATTTCACCCGCATAGCATGTGCGAAAGAGTAGAGAGGGTCACGGCAAAAACTGGACGCACTTCGTGTACAAACTGGACAATCTCTTTCGGAGAAGGGTTTCGGATGAGAACTCATTTGTTACACGGGCACTTCAATGTTTTTTAAACTAATTTGAACTCCGGACTTCTTTTGTGTTCAGTATGCAGCATTCAAAGTGACATCATCAATTTCCAACATGTTCTGACATCATTTATTTTTTTTCAGTCATTTACCTAATTGTTTAGAGAGCTAAATAACCGTGAAATTGAAAATCACTACAAAATGAACTGTGAAAATGTTGAAACTTGGCATGGTATCATCATTTCACCCGAATAGCATGTGCGAAAGAGTAGAGAGGGTCACGGCAAAAACTTTACGCACTTCATGTACAAACTGGACAATCTCTTTCGGAGTATCAGGGTTTTGGACGAGAACTCATCTGTTACACGGGCACTTCAATGTTTTTTAAACTTATTTGAACTCCGGACTTCTTTTGTGTTCAGTATGCAGCATTCAAAGCGACGTCATCAATTTCCAACATGTTCTGACATCATTTGTTGGTTTTCAGTCATTTACCTAATTGTTTAGAGAGCTAAATGACCGTGAAATTGAAAATCACTACAAAATGAACTATGAAAATGTTGCAACTTGGCATGGTATCATCATTTCACCCGCATAGCATGTGCAAAAGAGTATAGAGGGTCACGGCAAAAACTGGACGCACTTCATGTACAAACTGGACAATCTCTTTCGGAGTATCAGGGTTTCGGACGAGAACTCATCTGTTACACGGGCACTTCAATGTTTTTTAAACTTATTTGAACTCCGGATTTCTTTTGTGTTCAATATGCAGCATTCAAAGCGACGTCATCAATTTCCAACATGTTCTGACATCATTTGTTGTTTTTCAGTCATTTACCTAATTGTTTAGAGTGCTAAATGACCGTGAAATTGAAAATCACTACAAAATAAACTGTGAAAATGTTGAAACCTGGCATGGTATCATAATTTCACTCGCATAGCATGTGCGAAAGAGCAGAGAGGGTTACGGCAAAAACTGGACGCACTTCGTGTACAAACTGGACAATCTCTTTCGGAGAAGGGTTTCGGACAAGAACTCATGTGTTACACGGGCACTTCAATGTTTTTTAAACTTATTTGAACTCCGGACTTCTTTTGTGTTCAGTATGCAGCATTCAAAGCGACGTCATCAATTTCCAACATGTTCTGACATCATTTGTTCTTTTTCAGTCATTTACCTAATTGTTTAGAGAGCTAAATGATCGTGAAATTGAAAATCACTACAAAATGAACTATGAAAATGTTGAAAGTTGGCATGGTATCATCATTTCACCCGCATAGCATGTGCGAAAGAGTGGAGAGGGACACGGCAAAAACTGGATGCACTTCGTGTACAAATTGGACAATCTCTTTCGGAGTATCAAGGTTTAGGACGAGAACTCATCTGTTACACGGGCACTTCAATGTTTTTTAAACTTATTTGAACTCCGGATTTCTTTTGTGTTCAGTATGCAGCATTCAAAGACACGTCATCAATTTCCAACATGTTCTGACATCATTTCTTGTTTTTCAGTCATTTACCTAATTGTTTAGAGAGCTAAATGATCGTGAAATTAAAAATCACTACAAAATGAACTGTGCAAATGTTGAAACTTGGCATGGCATCATCATTTCACCCGCATAGCATGTGCGAAAGAGTAGAGAGGGTCACGGCAAAAACTGGACGCACTTCGTGTACAAACTGGACAATCTCTTTCAGAGAAGGGTTTCGGATGAGAACTCATTTGTTACACGGGCACTTCAATGTTTTTTAAACTAATTTGAACTTCGGACTTCTTTTGTGTTCAGTATGCAGCATTCAAAGCGACATCATCAATTTCCAACATGTTCTGACATCATTTATTGTTTTTCAGTCATTTACCTAATTGTTTAGAGAGCTAAATGACCGTGAAATTGAAAATCACTACAAAATGAACTGTGAAAATGTTGAAACTTGGCATGGTATCATCATTTCACCCGAATAGCATGTGCGAAAGAGTAGAGAGGGTCACGGCAAAAACTGGACGCACTTCATGTACAAACTGGACAATCTCTTTCGGAGTATCAGGGTTTTGGACGAGAACTCATCTGTTGCACGGGCACTTCAATGTTTAAACTTATTTGAACTCCGGATTTCTTTTGTGTTCAGTATGCAGCATTCAAAGAGACGTCATCAATTTCCAACATGTTCTGACGTCATTTCTTGTTTTTCAGTCATTTACCTAATTGTTATAGAGCTAAATGATCGTGAAATGAAAAATCACTACAAAATGAACTGTGCAAATGTTGAAACTTGGCATGGCATCATCATTTCACCCGCATAGCATGTGCGATAGAGTAGAGAGGGTCACGGCAAAAACTGGACGCACTTCATGTACAAACCGGACAATCTCTTTCGGAGAAGGGTTTCGGATGAGAACTCATTTGTTACACGGGCACTTCAATGTTTTTTAAACTAATTTTAACTCCGAACTTCTTTTGTGTTCAGTATGCAGCATTCAAAGCGACATCATCAATTTCCAACATGTTCTGACATCATTTATTGTTTTTCAGTCATTTACCTAATTGTTTAGAGAGCTAAATGACCGTGAAATTGAAAATCACTACAAAATGAACTGTGAAAATGTTGAAACTTGGCATGGTATCATCATTTCACCCGAATAGCATGTGCGAAAGAGTAGAGAGGGTCACGGCAAAAACTGGACGCACTTCATGTACAAACTGGACAATCTCTTTCGGAGTATCAGGGTTTTGGACGAGAACTCATCTGTTGCACGGGCACTTCAATGTTTAAACTTATTTGAACTCCGGATTTCTTTTGTGTTCAGTATGCAGCATTCAAAGAGACGTCATCAATTTCCAACATGTTCTGACGTCATTTCTTGTTTTTCAGTCATTTACCTAATTGTT
>NW_021264075.1:247673-249036 GCF_002162155.2 Triticum dicoccoides
CATCAATTTCCAACATGTTCTGACATCATTTGTTGGTTTTCAGTCATTTACCTAATTGTTTAGAGAGCTAAATGACCGTGAAATTGAAAATCACTACAAAATGAACTATGAAAATGTTGCAACTTGGCATGGTATCATCATTTCACCCGCATAGCATGTGCAAAAGAGTATAGAGGGTCACGGCAAAAACTGGACGCACTTCATGTACAAACTGGACAATCTCTTTCGGAGTATCAGGGTTTCGGACGAGAACTCATCTGTTACACGGGCACTTCAATGTTTTTTAAACTTATTTGAACTCCGGACTTCTTTTGTGTTCAGTATGCAGCATTCAAAGTGACGTCATCAATTTCCAACATGTTCTGACATCATTTGTTGTTTTTCAGTCATTTACCTAATTGTTTAGAGAGCTAAATGACCGTGAAATTGAAAATCACTACAAAATAAAATGTGAAAATGTTGAAACCTGGGATGGTATCATAATTTCACCCGCATAGCATGTGCGAAAGAGCAAAGAGGGTCACGGCAAAAACTGGATGCACTTCGTGTACAAACTGGACAATCTCTTTCGGAGAAGGGTTCCGGACGAGAACTCATCTGTTACACGGGCACTTCAATGTTTTTTAAACTTATTTGAACTCCGGACTTCTTTTGTGTTCGGTATGCAGCACTCAAAGCGACGTCATCAATTTCCAACATGTTCTGGCATCATTTGTTGTTTTTCAGTCATTTACCTAATTGTTTAGAGAGTTAAATGATCGTGAAATTAAAAATCACTACAAAATGAACTGTGCAAATGTTGAAACTTGGCATGGCATCATCATTTCACCCGCATAGCATGTGCGACAGAGTAGAGAGGGTCACGGCAAAAACGGGACGCACTTCGTGTACAAACTGGACAATCTCTTTCGGAGAAGGGTTTCGGATCAGAACTCATTTGTTACACGGGCACTTCAATGTTTTTTAAACTAATTTAAACTCCGGACTTCTTTTGTGTTCAGTATGCAGCATTCAAAGTGACATCATCAATTTCCAACATGTTCTGACATCATTTTTTTTTTCCAGTCATTTACCTAATTGTTTAGAGAGCTAAATGACCGTGAAATTGAAAATCACTACAAAATGAACTGTGATAATGTTGAAACTTGGCATGGTATCATCATTTCACCCGAATAGCATGTGCGAAAGAGTAGAGAGGGTCACGGCAAAAACTGGACGCACTTCATGTACAAACTGGACAATCTCTTTCGGAGTATCAGGGTTTTGGACGAGAACTCATCTGTTACACGGGCACTTCAATGTTTTTTAAACTTATTTGAACTCCGGACTTCTTTTGTGTTCAGTATGCAGCATTCAAAGCGAC
>NW_021264075.1:249188-250757 GCF_002162155.2 Triticum dicoccoides
AAATGAACTATGAAAATGTTGCAACTTGGCATGGTATCATCATTTCACCCGCATAGCATGTGCAAAAGAGTATAGAGGGTCACGGCAAAAACTGGACACACTTCATGTACAAACTGGACAATCTCTTTCGGAGTATCAGGGTTTCGGACGAGAACTCATCTGTTACACGGGCACTTCAATGTTTTTTAAACTTATTTGAACTCCGGACTTCTTTTGTGTTCAGTATGCAGCATTCAAAGCGACGTCATCCATTTCCAACATGTTCTGACATCATTTGTTGTTTTTCAGTCATTTACCTAATTGTTTAGAGAGCTAAATGACCGTGAAATTGAAAATCACTACAAAATAAACTGTGAAAATGTCGAAACCTGGCATGGTATCATAATTTCACTCGCATAGCATGTGCGAAAGAGCAGAGAGGGTCACGGCAAAAACTGGACGCACTTCGTGAACAAACTGGACAATCTCTTTCGGAGAAGGGTTTCGGACGAGAACTCATCTGTTACACGAGCACGTCAATGTTTTTTAAACTTATTTGAACTCCGGACTTCTTTTGTGTTCAGTATGCAGCATTCAAAGCGACGTCATCAATTTCCAACATGTTCTGACATCATTTGTTCTTTTTCAGTCATTTACCTAATTGTTTAGAGAGCTAAATGATCGTGAAATTGAAAATCACTACAAAATGAACTATGAAAATGTTGAAAGTTGGCATGGTATCATCATTTCACCCGCATAGCATGTGCGAAATAGTGGAGAGGGACACGGCAAAAACTGGATGCACTTCGTGTACAAATTGGACAATCTCTTTCGGAGTATCAAGGTTTAGGACGAGAACTCATCTGTTACACGGGCACTTCAATGTTTTTTAAACTTATTTGAACTCCTGATTTCTTTTGTGTTCAGTATGCAGCATTCAAAGACACGTCATCAATTTCCAACATGTTCTGACATCATTTCTTGTTTTTCAGTCATTTACCTAATTGTTTAGAGAGCTAAATGATCGTGAAATTAAAAATCACTACAAAATGAACTGTGCAAATGTTGAAACTTGGCATGGCATCATTATTTCACCCGCATAGCATGTGCGAAAGAGTAGAGAGGGTCACGGCAAAAACTGGACGCACTTCGTGTACAAACTGGAGAATCTCTTTCAGAGAAGGGTTTCGGATGAGAACTCATTTGTTACACGGGCACTTCAATGTTTTTTAAACTAATTTGAACTTCGGACTTCTTTTGTGTTCAGTATGCAGCATTCAAAGCGACATCATCAATTTCCAACATGTTCTGACATCATTTATTGTTTTTCAGTCATTTACCTAATTGTTTAGAGAGCTAAATGACCGTGAAATTGAAAATCACTACAAAATGAACTGTGAAAATGTTGAAACTTGGCATGGTATCATCATTTCACCCGAATAGCATGTGCGAAAGAGTAGAGAGGGTCACGGCAAAAACTGGACGCACTTCATGTACAAACTGGACAATCTCTTTCGGAGTATCAGGGTTTTGGACGAGAACTCATCTGTTACACGGGCACTTCAATGTTTTTTAAACTTATTTGAACTC
>NW_021264075.1:251727-254174 GCF_002162155.2 Triticum dicoccoides
CATTCAAAGCGACGTCATCAATTTCCAACATGTTCTGACATCATTTGTTGTTTTTCAGTCATTTACCTAATTGTTTAGAGAGCTAAATGATTGTGAAATTGAAAATCACTACAAAATGAACTATGAAAATGTTGAAACTTGGCATGGTATCATCATTTCACCCGCATAGCCTGTGCGAAAGAGTGAAGAGGGACACGGCAAAAACTGGACGCACTTCGTGTACACACTGGACAATCTCTTTCGGAGTATCAGGGTTTCGGACGAGAACTCATCTGTTACACGGGCACTTCAATGTTTTTTAAACTTATTTGAACTCCGGACTTCTTTTGTGTTCAGTATGCAGCATTCAAAGCGACGTCATCAATTTCCAACATGTTCTGACATCATTTGTTGGTTTTCAGTCATTTACCTAATTGTTTAGAGAGCTAAATGTTCGTGAAATTCAAAATCACTACAAAATGAACTATGAAAATGATGCAACTTGGCATGGTATCATCATTTCACCCGCATAGCATGTGCAAAAGAGTATAGAGGGTCACGGCAAAAACTGGACGCACTTCATGTACAAACTGGACAATCTCTTTTGGAGTATCAAGGTTTCGGACGAGAACTCATCTGTTACACGGGCACGTCAATGTTTTTTAAACTTATTTGAACTCCGGACTTCTTTTGTGTTCAGTATGCAGCATTCAAAGCGACGTCATCAATTTCCAACATGTTCTGACATCATTTGTTGTTTTTCAGTCATTTACCTAATTGTTTAGAGAGCTAAATGATTGTGAAATTGAAAATCACTACAAAATGAACTATGAAAATGTTGAAACTTGGCATGGTATCATCATTTCACCCGCATAGCCTGTGCGAAAGAGTGAAGAGGGACACGGCAAAAACTGGACGCACTTCGTGTACACACTGGACAATCTCTTTCGGAGTATCAAGGTTTAGGACGAGAACTCATCTGTTACACGGGCACTTCAATGTTTTTTAAACTTATTTGAACTCCGGATTTCTTTTGTGTTCAGTATGCAGCATTCAAAGCGACGTCATCAATTTCCAACATGTTCTGACATCATTTGTTGTTTTTCAGTCATTTACCTAATTGTTTAGAGAGCTAAATGACCGTGAAATTGAAAATCACTACAAAATAAACTGTGAAAATGTTGAAACCTGGCATGGTATCATAATTTCACCCGCATAGCATGTGCGAAAGAGCAGAGAGGGTCACGGCAAAAATTGGACGCACTTCGTGTACAAACTGGACAATCTCTTTCGGAGAAGGGTTTCGGACGAGAACTCATCTGTTACACGGGCACTTCAATGTTTTTTAAACTTATTTGAACTCCGGACTTCTTTCGTGTTCAGTATGCAGCATTCAAAGCGACATCATCAATTTCCAACATGTTCTGACATCATTTGTTGGTTTTCAGTCATTTACCTAATTGTTTAGAGAGCTAAATGATCGTGAAATTGAAAATCACTACAAAATGAACTATGAAAATGTTGAAAGTTGGCATGGTATCATCATTTCACCCGCATAGCATGTGCGAAAGAGTGGAGAGGGACACGGCAAAAACTGGATGCACTTCGTGTACAAATTGGACAATCTCTTTCGGAGTATGAAGGTTTAGGACGAGAACTCATCTGTTACACGGGCACTTCAATGTTTTTTAAACTTATTTGAACTCCGGATTTCTTTTGTGTTCAGTATGCAGCATTCAAAGACACGTCATCAATTTCCAACATGTTCTGACATCATTTCTTGTTTTTCAGTCATTTACCTAATTGTTTAGAGAGCTAAATGATCGTGAAGTTAAAAATCACTACAAAATGAACTGCGCAAATGTTGAAACTTGGCATGGCATCATCATTTCACCCGCATAGCATGTGCGAAAGAGTAGAGAGGGTCACGGCAAAAACTGGACGCACTTCGTGTACAAACTGGACAATCTCTTTCAGAGAAGGGTTTCGGATGAGAACTCATTTGTTACACGGGCACTTCAATGTTTTTTAAACTAATTTGAACTTCGGACTTCTTTTGTGTTCAGTATGCAGCATTCAAAGCGACATCATCAATTTCCAACATGTTCTGACATCATTTATTGTTTTTCAGTCATTTACCTAATTGTTTAGAGAGCTAAATGACCGTGAAATTGAAAATCACTACAAAATGAACTGTGAAAATGTTGAAACTTGGCATGGTATCATCATTTCACCCGAATAGCATGTGCGGAAGAGTAGAGAGGGTCACGGCAAAAACTAGACGCACTTCATGTACAAACTGGACAATCTCTTTCGGAGTATCAGGGTTTTGGACGAGAACTCATCTGTTACACGGGCACTTCAATGTTTTTTAAACTTATTTGAACTCCGGACTTCTTTTGTGTTCAGTATGCAGCATTCAAAGCGACGTCATCAATTTCCAACATGTTCTGACATCATTTGTTGGT
>NW_021264075.1:254193-255380 GCF_002162155.2 Triticum dicoccoides
TCTTTCGGAGTATCAGGGTTTCAGATGAGAACTCATCTGTTACACGGGCACTTCAATGTTTTTTAAACTTATTTGAACTCCGGACTTCTTTTGTGTTCAGTATGCAGCATTCAAAGCGATGTCATCAATTTCCAACATGTTCTGACATCATTTGTTGGTTTTCAGTCATTTACCTAATTGTTTAGAGAGCTAAATGTTCGTGAAATTGAAAATCACTACAAAATGAACTATGAAAATGATGCAACTTGGCATGGTATCATCATTTCACCCGCATAGCATGTGCAAAAGAGTATAGAGGGTCACGGCAAAAACTGGACGCACTTCATGTACAAACTGGACAATCTCTTTTGGAGTATCAGGGTTTCGGACGAGAACTCATCTGTTACACGGGCACTTCAATGTTTTTTAAACTTATTTGAACTCCGGACTTCTTTTGTGTTCATTATGCAACATTCAAAGCGACGTCATCAATTTCCAACATGTTCTGACATCATTTGTTGTTTTTCAGTCATTTACCTAATTGTTTAGAGAGCTAAATGATTGTGAAATTGAAAATCACTACAAAATGAACTATGAAAATGTTGAAACTTGGCATGGTATCATCATTTCACCCGCATAGCCTGTGCGAAAGAGTGAAGAGGGACACGGCAAAAACTGGACGCACTTCGTGTACACACTGGACAATCTCTTTCGGAGTATCAAGGTTTAGGACGAGAACTCATCTGTTACACGGGCACTTCAATGTTTTCTAAACTTATTTGAACTCCGGACTTCTTTTATGTTCAGTATGCAGCATTCAAAGCGACGTCATCAATTTCCAACATGTTCTGACATCATTTGTTGTTTTTCAGTCATTTACCTAATTGTTTAGAGAGCTAAATGACCGTGAAATTGAAAATCACTACAAAATAAACTGTGAAAATGTTGAAACCTAGCATGGTATCATAATTTCACCCGCATAGCATGTGCGAAAGAGCAGAGAGGGTCACGGCAAAAACTGGACGCACTTCGTGTACAAACTGGACAATCTCTTTCGGAGAAGGGTTTCGGACGAGAACTCATCTGTTACACGGGCACTTCAATGTTTTTTAAACTTATTTGAACTCCGGACTTCTTTTGTGTTCAGTATGCAGCATTCAAAGCGACGTCATCAATTTCCAACATGTTCTGACATCATTTGTTGTTTT
>NW_021264075.1:255390-256538 GCF_002162155.2 Triticum dicoccoides
TGTTACACGGGCACTTCAATGTTTTTTAAACTTATTTGAACTCCGGACTTCTTTTGTGTTCAGTATGCAGCATTCAAAGCGACGTCATCAATTTCCAACATGTTCTGACATCATTTGTTCTTTTTCAGTCATTTACCTAATTGTTTAGAGAGCTAAATGATCGTGAAATTGAAAATCACTACAAAATGAACTATGAAAATGTTGAAAGTTGGCATGGTATCATCATTTCACCCGCATAGCATGTGCGAAAGAGTGGAGAGGGACACGGCAAAAACTGGATGCACTTCGTGTACAAATTGGACAATCTCTTTCGGAGTATGAAGGTTTAGGACGAGAACTCATCTGTTACACGGGCACTTCAATGTTTTTTAAACTTATTTGAACTCCGGATTTCTTTTGTGTTTAGTATGCAGCATTCAAAGACACGTCATCAATTTCCAACATGTTCTGACATCATTTCTTATTTTTCAGTCATTTACCTAATTGTTTAGAGAGCTAAATGATCGTGAAGTTAAAAATCACTACAAAATGAACTGCGCAAATGTTGAAACTTGGCATGGCATCATCATTTCACCCGCATAGCATGTGCGAAAGAGTAGAGAGGGTCACGGCAAAAACTGGACGCACTTCGTGTACAAACTAGACAATCTCTTTCAGAGAAGGGTTTCGGATGAGAACTCATTTGTTACACGGGCACTTCAATGTTTTTTAAACTAATTTGAACTTCGGACTTCTTTTGTGTTCAGTATGCAGCATTCAAAGCGACATCATCAATTTCCAACATGTTCTGACATCATTTATTGTTTTTCAGTCATTTACCTAATTGTTTAGAGAGCTAAATGACCGTGAAATTGAAAATCACTACAAAATGAACTGTGAAAATGTTGAAACTTGGCATGGTATCATCATTTCACCCGAATAGCATGTGCGGAAGAGTAGAGAGGGTCACGGCAAAAACTAGACGCACTTCATGTACAAACTGGACAATCTCTTTCGGAGTATCAGGGTTTTGGACGAGAACTCATCTGTTACACGGGCACTTCAATGTTTTTTAAACTTATTTGAACTCCGGACTTCTTTTGTGTTCAGTATGCAGCATTCAAAGCGACGTCATCAATTTCCAACATGTTCTGACATCATTTGTTGGT
>NW_021264075.1:256623-257371 GCF_002162155.2 Triticum dicoccoides
TCTTTCGGAGTATCAGGGTTTCAGATGAGAACTCATCTGTTACACGGGCACTTCAATGTTTTTTAAACTTATTTGAACTCCGGACTTCTTTTGTGTTCAGTATGCAGCATTCAAAGCGATGTCATCAATTTCCAACATGTTCTGACATCATTTGTTGGTTTTCAGTCATTTACCTAATTGTTTAGAGAGCTAAATGTTCGTGAAATTGAAAATCACTACAAAATGAACTATGAAAATGATGCAACTTGGCATGGTATCATCATTTCACCCGCATAACATGTGCAAAAGAGTATGGAGGGTCACGGCAAAAACTGGACGCACTTCATGTACAAACTGGACAATCTCTTTTGGAGTATCAGGGTTTCGGACGAGAACTCATCTGTTACACGGGCACTTCAATGTTTTTTAAACTTATTTGAACTCCGGACTTCTTTTGTGTTCATTATGCAGCATTCAAAGCGACGTCATCAATTTCCAACATGTTCTGACATCATTTGTTGTTTTTCAGTCATTTACCTAATTGTTTAGAGAGCTAAATGATTGTGAAATTGAAAATCACTACAAAATGAACTATGAAAATGTTGAAACTTGGCATGGTATCATCATTTCACCCGCATAGCCTGTGCGAAAGAGTGAAGAGGGACACGGCAAAAACTGGACGCACTTCGTGTACACACTGGACAATCTCTTTCGGAGTATCAAGGTTTAGGACGAGAACTCATCTGTTACACGGGCACTTCAATGTTTT
>NW_021264075.1:257465-258650 GCF_002162155.2 Triticum dicoccoides
ATTTCACCCGCATAGCATGTGCGAAAGAGCAGAGAGGGTCACGGCAAAAACTGGACGCACTTCGTGTACAAACTGGACAATCTCTTTCGGAGAAGGGTTTCGGACGAGAACTCATCTGTTACACGGGCACTTCAATGTTTTTTAAACTTATTTGAACTCCGGACTTCTTTTGTGTTCAGTATGCAGCATTCAAAGCGACGTCATCAATTTCCAACATGTTCTGACATCATTTGTTGTTTTTCAGTCATTTACCTAATTGTTTAGAGAGCTAAATGATCGTGAAATTGAAAATCACTACAAAATGAACTATGAAAATGTTGAAAGTTGGCATGGTATCATCATTTCACCCGCATAGCATGTGCGAAAGAGTGGAGAGGGACACGGCAAAAACTGGATGCACTTCGTGTACAAATTGGACAATCTCTTTCGGAGTATGAAGGTTTAGGACGAGAATTCATCTGTTACACGGGCACTTCAATGTTTTTTAAACTTATTTGAACTCCGGATTTCTTTTGTGTTCAGTATGCAGCATTCAAAGACACGTCGTCAATTTCCAACATGTTCTGACATCATTTCTTGTTTTTCAGTCATTTACCTAATTGTTTAGAGAGCTAAATGATCGTGAAGTTAAAAATCACTACAAAATGAACTGTGCAAATGTTGAAACTTGGCATGGCATCATCATTTCACCCGCATAGCATGTGCGAAAGAGTAGAGAGGGTCACGGCAAAAACTGGACGCACTTCGTGTACAAACTGGACAATCTCTTTCAGAGAAGGGTTTCAGATGAGAACTCATTTGTTACACGGGCACTTCAATGTTTTTTAAACTAATTTGAACTTCGGACTTCTTTTGTGTTCAGTATGCAGCATTCAAAGCGACATCATCAATTTCCAACATGTTCTGACATCATTTATTGTTTTTCAGTCATTTACCTAATTGTTTAGAGAGCTAAATGACCGTGAAATTGAAAATCACTACAAAATGAACTGTGAAAATGTTGAAACTTGGCATGGTATCATCATTTCACCCGAATAGCATGTGCGAAAGAGTAGAGAGGGTCACGGCAAAAACTGGACGCACTTCATGTACAAACTGGACAATCTCTTTCGGAGTATCAGGGTTTTGGACGAGAACTCATCTGTTACACGGGCACTTCAATGTTTTTTAAACTTATTTGAACTC
>NW_021264075.1:258660-275566 GCF_002162155.2 Triticum dicoccoides
TTTTGTGTTCAGTATGCAGCATTCAAAGCGACGTCATCAATTTCCAACATGTTCTGACATCATTTGTTGTTTTTAGTTATTTACCTAATTGTTTAGAGAGCTAAATGACCGTGAAATTGAAAATCACTACAAAATAAACTGTGAAAATGTTGAAACCTGGCATGGTATCATAATTTCACCCGCATAGCATGTGCGAAAGAGCAGAGAGGGTCACGGCAAACACTGGACGCACTTCGTGTACAAACTGGACAATCTCTTTCGGAGAAGGGTTTCGGACGAGAACTCATCTGTTACACGGGCACTTCAATGTTTTTTAAACTTATTTGAACTCCGGACTTCTTTTGTGTTCAGTATGCACCATTCAAAGCGACGTCATCAATTTCCAACATGTTCTGACATCATTTGTTGTTTTTCAGTCATTTACCTAATTGTTTAGAGAGCTAAATGATCGTGAAATTGAAAATCACTACAAATTGAACTATGAAAATGTTGAAAGTTGGCATGGTATCATCATTTCACCAGCATAGCATGTGCGAAAGAGTGGAGAGGGACACGGCAAAAACTGGATGCACTTCGTGTACAAATTGGACAATCTCTTTCGGAGTATCAAGGTTTAGGACGAGAACTCATCTGTTACACGGGCACTTCAATGTTTTTTAAACTTATTTGAACTCCGGATTTCTTTTGTGTTCAGTATGCAGCATTCAAAGACACGTCATCAATTTCCAACATGTTCTGACATCATTTGTTGTTTTTCAGTCATTTACTGTCAGGACCCCGACTCAATGCCACATCGATCTAGCATGTAACACCTCATATCACTTTGCGGCCTCACGCACGGTATTCCCACGGGTGTCGCATTACCTTTGCCCGGGACCGTTTGCGCCTTTTGGCACACGTATATGACAGTGTCGCTAGCATCCATATGATAAGGAGCCCGGGCTGACATGGCTAGTCGTAAACCCAAAGTGGCACAGACTTACAGGGACAGGCATCCATGACCCAGCATCGAACGTGTCGGTCATCAGCGAGTGAATCCAGGCTGTAGCACTGGGCTAGCAGGACTCCGGTGAACCGGGCTGTAGCGGGCTAACAGGACTCCGGTATTCATCGCGTGACATTTCCCCGAAGGGACAGACACAGGAACGAAGAAGGACACATGCCGGCCAGCCTAAGTGTTCCGGAGCAGTAGCAAGCTACCATGGCTCGGTGGAAACACTAGGAGACATTTCCCGGTAAGAGAGGCTACCAAGGATAAACAACTAGGTTGTCAGATCCCACACATACCAAGCATTTCAATAACATACACACAATATGCTCGATATGTGCAAATACAACATGGCATCACAACATGACTCTACAACTCAAGTATTTTAATCAATAGGCTCCGAGGAGCGAGATATTACAAACATGGATCTCACGACCCAACAATCAGAGCATACAAGTCAAAACACAAACGGAAGCTATCATGTATGAGTACAGACATCTATAAATGAAAAAGGCTGAGAAGCCTGACTATCGATCAGATCCTGCCGAGGGCACAAGATCGTAGCTGAGGTATCAAGCTAAACGTCGAAGTCCACGTGGAACTACTAGCGAGACCGAAGTCTCTCTGCAAAAACATAAAATAGGCAAACGTGAGTACAAATGTACCCAGCAAGACTTACGTCGGATCTATCTACATATGCATCATTATCAACAAGGGGGTGGTGGAGTTTAACTGCAGCAGGCCAGCTTTGACTCGGTGGCTATCCTGAACTACGACTGCAAGTAACTCTTTCGAGGTGGCGCACACGAGTCCACATATTCACCATATCAATACACCACTATGGATCCGCTCCCGTCTCCCTACGAGAACGCCATCCATAGCACTCACGCTTATCTTGCGTATTTTAGGGTATCCACTTCCACTTGTCTATGAACTGATATAAGCAACCCAAAAGTCCTTTTCCGCGGACACGGCTATTCGAATAGATCATATTAACCCTGTAGGGGTGTACTTCTTCACACACGCTCTCACCACTTACCGCCGTTTACACGACATGTACTCGGCAACCTTCAAGCGGAAGCCCAACGTGGGTGTCAGCCACGGCCTACCTAAACACTCAAGTCTCTAGTCCAGGTTTATCGCCTATTCAGGTTCCATCCATGAGGAGATCCGGCCGGAGTTTCGCTCACAGCCCCAAACGATGTGAACAGGGTTCCGTGACACCAAACGGGCGCCCGGTTTACCCGGCCACGTGCCTACCGCATCACAGCCCACCCCTACGGTCAGCGCTGCGCACGGCCTCCAGCATACTACAAACACCAGAAACTACTTGCAACTCCTGGACAGAGGACAAGGGTGATCAAGAAGCCGAGAGGGTCCATTGGTTTCGGGCCCAATGCGTGGTAGTAGCTGAATCATGGATCACAAACACAGAACTCAGTTCCTGAGGACGGCTGCAATGAGACAACCCACCATGTACTCCTACATGGCCTCTCACCGCTACCTTTACCAAATCGTGTTCACACACTTAGCTCACACACAGTAGGACATGTTCACACGCCTCTGATTCATCCCCGATGAATCAGACCTGACTCAACTCTAAGCAGTAGCAGGCATGACAAACAAACATGAATGAGTAGGCACAACAGGGCTCAAACAACTCCTACTCATGCTAGTGGGTTTCATCTATTTACCGTGGAATGACAGGTCATGCAGAGGATAAGGGGTTCAGCTACCGCAGCAAGTAACAGATGATTCGGTGTTGTCCTAATGCATTAAAAGAGAGCAGGAGCGAGAGAGTAGGATTGTATCGAAATGAACAAGGGGGGGTTTTGCTTGCCTGGCACTTCTGAAGATAATATAGCTCTTCATCGGTGTCATCGATCACATCGTCGGTACACGCCTATCGAGAGGGGACAATTACTGGCAATACAGAAAAACACGATCAATGCAATGCACAATATGATGCATGCTATGACATGGCAATATGAATGTGTTTTGGGCTAATGCACCTAAAACCAGATTAAATGAAGTTGGTTTGAATCCAAGATTCAAATTCAAACTCCATATGTGATTATTCAAATGCCATTTAATTGATTTGTGCTAAACAGCAGCTATAAGTTGTTCTAACATGCATGAAAATGGTACATATGGATTCCTTGAATTTTTCTGATAATTTTTTATATATAATTTATTTAATTTGGAGTTACGGTTAATTTTCTATGATTTATTGAAGTTTATACAATTTTCTGGAATTCCAGAATTAAATTAAATCCAGAAATGATTATGACGTCAGCACCACGTCACAGTGACGTCAGCAAGTCAAAGGCGTCGACCAGGTCAAACCTGACCAGTGGGGTCCACTGGTCAGTGACCCAGTCAAGTAACCAAGTTAGTTTAGCCCTAACTAACTTAGTTAGCCGGGCGGGGCCCGCATGTCAGTGGCCTATCTAATTAGCTAACTTAATTAACGCTAACTAATCTGACCCTAATCAAGCAGGCGCCTGGGCCCACACGTCAGGGGGTCAAACCCACCGGAGTTGACCCGCGGCTTGTCGCCGGCGACGCCAGCAACGGCGGAGGGCGTCGGAAACGCTGCTCCGGCCACGGTTTGATGCGCGGGTGGGTGCTACGAGTAGCTGGCGATGTGGCGCATCCAACGGTGGCGGTGTTTGGTGCTGGGGTGGCCGGAGTTAACGGCGGCGAGCTCTTTTGCGGCCGCCGGAGTTCGGCTATCGACGGGAACTATGCCACAGAGCACGGGAGGAGCAGCAGTTGGGTGATTTGAGCTCCTTCGGATGCACTGAGCACGTTGGCGGGCTCATAAGCAAGCGGTGACGGCTGTGGCCGCGACGGTGCCATGGCCGGCGGCGAGGGATTCTCGGGCAAGGTGGTGGGGCTAGCTAGAGAGGGAGGTGGGGCACGGGGAGAGGGGGAATCGGGTCGAGGGCTCACCGCGGAGCTGCAGGGAGGGTTAGTGGGCTCGGGGGCGCGCCGGAGTGGCCGAATCGACGGAGAAGATCCTCGGCGGCCGGCGAGGGGGAAAACGTCGGGGGCGGCGTTCCGGGGCTCTTCTGGTCGCGTGAGACGACGAGGAGGACGAGGGAGGACCGGCGGAGCTCTGGGAGGCGTCGGGGAGACGAGACGGTGGCTGTGGCCGCGCGAGCGCTGGTCGGCGGCGACGGCCTCCATTCGGTCGCGGGAGGGGAAACAGAGGAGCGAGGGGGAGGGAGGAGCGAGGGAGAGCTACGGGAGAGTGAGAGAGGTCGTGGGGAACGAGGGGGGGAGTGCGTGGCTCCCTCGGGTGCCTCCAGCGGCGAGCAGGTAAGCAGGAGGTGGCCGGAGCTCTTCGGGCGCGCGCCACGCCTCGCCTCTGCCTACTGGCAGAGGAAGAAGAGGACAAGGGGGGAGGAGGTGGGCTGGGCCAGCGGGAGGAGCTGGGCCGGCTCTGGTCGGCTGCACGGGTGAGGCCAGGTAGGCTTTACTCTTTTTATTTTTTTCTCTCTGTTTTGTTTTAATTCTGTTTTCTATTTTGCAGGTTTGTTTTGAATTTGGTTTTGAAACCAATTCAATTTATTTTACTTCTGACAATATTTTTAGGAGCTAAAACAATTAAAACAATGCTCCACAAAAATATTTCAGAATTATTGGACCTATATTTATTTAATAGTAGATATAAGTCCAATTCAAATAGCTATTGATTTAATTCAAATACCCAAAATAAATGTTTCTGAGGTACCGAAAATATTGGTTTGGATTTTACCTCTTGCCAATATTTCCAGAGGATAACAAGAACATTTTCTTGGACTTATTTGAAGCAATTTTTATCTTGATCATTTTTTTAAAGGATTCTGAGGCTTTGAAAATTCCTCAATTCAAGTTTCATTTGAATTTAAACATGATGCAGCAACCAAGCTAGTCCAAGGCCAGGGTAAAGCTAGGGATGTGACAACTCACCCCCACTAAACAAGAATCTCGTCTCGAGATTCAAGCGTAGGGTAGGATGAAGGGGAAACGCAAACTAGTATAATCTTCACGATCCAGGTTGCGCTTCGAATGAACGTTGATTCGATCACCATCATTGTCTCGAAGTCTTGCTCTGAGAAATCCTGCCAACATGACATGGAGAGAAGAAGGGGACTCTAGAAGGGTCGATCTTCTCGAAGATCGAACAACTCAGGATTACTCACGGGATGAGACATAGCAACCTCTCTCGAGCTGAGACACTAAACATACATCCATGGGAATGGAGTGAAGCAAATGACGAAGGTTCACTAGGTAGACAATAATTCCACACTTAAGAAGGTGGTAAACGATTGCCAACGCAGCGAGGAGTTGAGTTCCCATGATACCATAACGATGCACCTTAGGGAAGGTGACTCGTAGAAATATCTCCTTAAGTGGCAAAAAGAATTACCTTTGATTTAAAGATCATTGAAACTCTTCATACCAGCTTAAGGCAAATCATAATCGATCATTTAGAGGGGTTCGGTAGAATGGCATACTCGGACTTGGATGATGTGGATTACCTTGTTGAAGACAACGTAATGGATGAATTTGCTTATCACCGGAGATGGAAGAGACCTGTGGTAGAATGGCACATTGATGGTGCAAGCTGGGAACAAAATGCAAATGCTGGGAATGATTCTGGTAACTGGGGAAGAACCCAACAATAGAGAGTGAATTCACTGTTTGAGTAGGTCATAGCATGTCGAGGAAACTGAGAGCAAACCCAGTTAGTGCCGATGATAACACCTAGCGCTTGTGCGTGCTCTCAAGAACTTGAGCATTTCCATAACCATCAAGGTTTTATCAACATCTGTGTCAAAGGTGCTGACAACACAATATACTACCATGATGAGTAGCAATGGACAATGCAGATGCAAAGGAAGATAACACTTCTCAGATTTCATCTTAGTGAGGCCAAGGAAATAAAATCTGGATGATCGACCGAGAGACATTTAGCACTCCGCTTCTAATGTTCTCCTTGATGTGCTAGTGTAACCCATTCATAGATATGGTTTGATATCTAGAACATCAAGTAAAAGGTCGGACTTCGGGAATACAAAAATCCATAAGGAATAACTAGGGAGGTAAATCCTACAAAATCCTTATGGGGAGGTGGCCAACTTCCTCAATCAAGATATTATAATAACAGGTCTTCCGGCTGGGTGTGTTGGCCACGACATCCACCTTATCGGTTATCGAGGGACCAATATTATAGTTCTTGGGAAATGTTCCAACCATTATATCTGCCTGAGATTCAGATCTGGTTGGTGTCAGGATATTCCAGACTCATCGAGTCTAGGAAGAAAAATGAAAGTTTGCAACACAAATCGACGAGATGACGTCGTGAGATTCTCGGGAAGCGAACTACGATAGCAAGCTCCAAAACATGAGCTGGTTCTGCTATAAACATGTGAACACGTTGTCCCAGACAAGCATGACCACGTGGTAGTCTTATAATAAAACACTACCGAGTTCAGGAGGGGGAACCATCAACGAGGGTATCGAAGTCCTTACATAAGTCCGGATTAGCTCTTATGAAGGAACTCCTTCTCCTTGAACAAATCAACCAGTGGCTTGGTGTGCTAGGGATACATATAGATTGAAGGTTGCAAGTCTTCAAACCACAGCATTTTTCGCACGTGTGCATGACTGATTTGGAATGATTCCAAAGAAACAACATTGACTTTCTCGAATCCACGGCGGCAACTTGCATCAGATGCACATGAATTAAAGGAAGTCACTACCTTCATCCAAACATATGCTTCATGAATGAAACACGAAGAAATGCTTATAAAAGTTTCCAACACTAGGTTGATGTTCAACATGATTCATGGGGGGAGACAAAATGCTACCGATGGGCTCAACAGCAACTCATCGGAATTTCCATATCACTGGACTTCCACCATCATGTGAACACGGTGATAGCATTGGTCAGACCAAAGATGTAATGGTGTATGCTCGAGGGATCAACCACGAGTAAGACAACATTACGAGCATCGTTAGTACTGATTTGATTTGACGATAGCCCACACTCAAATCAAAGGATTGATAAGACAATAGGTCCAGCAACTGATCACAGGGACCAATCGATGAAGATATCATCTTTCTTCAACACACACTACACAAAAATATCCCTTTGGAACGAACTAAGTCAGGCAAGCTTTTATCTTCCAACTCTCCAAGTTGTTGTCCAGCTTAACCAACTAGCTCAGGGATATCTAACACCGATTCTTGGAAAGAAGGTGGTTCATAAGAAACCAACTTGATCACGGGCTCAACATAACGGTCAGGTGACGACCTGGTAATACTTCCAAGAAGATATTTGGAAAGTCACGAACCACCGGTATGTTACTAAGCTCGAGAACAATCTTGCTTTTGAGGGCAAGACGATATGATCAAATGAGTGAGGACTTGACAAGATCCTAACTCATCAATTGAAGGGTGCACCGAGATAAGGACTAGGTAGCACGATCAGTCTTAGAAGGATGATTCAAAAACCAACACGCTAAGAATGAAATTATTGTCCATTAACTACCAAACAACGAGGTTGCTAGGCGTATTGATTTCACACATCACAATTCATTTGTCGGTATTCCGGTTACATTAACACAGGAACCGAGGAATGAACAATGATGGCAAGGAGTATCACGGTACCAAGAGTTCATAGGATGGTGTGCAATTCCTATAACAATCCCGATATAAAAGATGGTAATACTCCAAGGTAGAACAGAGCAAAAGCTGGATTGGCAGTTTGATCTGCAGAGTACAATTGTTTTGACCCAATCCTAGATATGGAAGAGGTACTGGAGTTTGTTTCTCCAAGTCATTCAGGACAGAATGGCTTGGCGGACCACAAGAGTAATAAGCATTGATAACACGAACGCACGCATACTCTTGACTATCAATTGATAGACGAGGGTCAGAATGCAACTAAAGAGAACAACTCAAAGGAACATATAATTTTCTGAGTTGTGGATGCATGGATTAGCATGTCGAACGAATTCCACATATTTCTTCCGGATAACCCATGCAGAAAGGTAGAACTGGCAGAGTCACAATGTAGAATCGAGAACCCATCGAGAGCACTCTGATTGTGATCTTTCGATCAGCGAGGAACATCTGCCATAAGCGGTTCATAGTATTTGGAAGAAAGGAATACCACGAACATCGAGGACTAATGCAAAGGTTACTAATAACCTAAAGGAACGAGCAAAACTATCAACATGAAGCAAGTAGGGTGAATCTCGGGTTGAAAACCCAGGGATAGAATACCTACTACTAAATGGCATCACGGGATGCTTTCGATAATGACGGCCAGAGTCATCACACTGGAACATAAATCATGGCTAGACTACTAGATGATCCCCTAAGACACCTAGGGTCATAATGATATCTCCAGCATATATGTCAAGGTAACAGAGTACCTCAACTCACTGATTAGTGTGGTTAATCTGGCCCATGGGAACATTGAAACGGAAGAAAGGATTTGCAAATGCATCAGACTACTTAGAAACCTGGGATGACTCGGACAGCATAACGGCTGTAAATGCTCAGAAAAGACTTGAGACATTCACAAAAATGGTGGCATAACCACTCAGAAGCACAATATCAAAATCTCGAGATCAACAATAATCATACAGAGGTAGAAACTGATCTGAGGCGTAATCCAACAATCTTATAAGTCTACGGATTAGTAACACGTGATCCTAATAGAAAGAAGAGATAGCCTAGTTTCTTAACCCTGTAGGAAGATAAGATGACTCACATCAGAAGGGCATGAGGTATAAGGAGTAAAAAGAGCCTTACGTTCCATCCCACAATCAATTCCCTTATATAACTAAAGAATTTCTAGACTCAACTTCGACCAGTTTGGCTTGGTAAACCTACAGGCAGTCAAGCTCTGATACCAACGCTGTCAGGACCCCGACTCAATGCCACATCGATCTAGCATGTAACACCTCATATCACTTTGCGGCCTCACGCACGGTATTCCCACGGGTGTCGCATTACCTTTGCCCGGGACCGTTTGCGCCTTTTGGCACACGTATATGACAGTGTCGCTAGCATCCATATGATAAGGAGCCCGGGCTGACATGGCTAGTCGTAAACCCAAAGTGGCACAGACTTACAGGGACAGGCATCCATGACCCAGCATCGAACGTGTCGGTCATCAGCGAGTGAATCCAGGCTGTAGCACTGGGCTAGCAGGACTCCGGTGAACCGGGCTGTAGCGGGCTAACAAGACTCCGGTATTCATCGCGTGACATTTCCCCGAAGGGACAGACACAGGAACGAAGAAGGACACATGCCGGCCAGCCTAAGTGTTCCGGAGCAGTAGCAAGCTACCATGGCTCGGTGGAAACACTAGGAGACATTTCCCGGTAAGAGAGGCTACTAAAGATAAACAACTAGATAGTCAGATCCCACACATACCAAGCATTTCAATAACATACACACAATATGCTCGATATGTGCAATACAACATGGCATCACAAAATGACTCTACGACTCAAGTAGTTTATTCAATAGGCTCCGAGGAGCGAGACATTACAAACATGGGTCTCATGACCCAACAATCAGAGCATACAAATCAAAGCACAAGCGGAAGCTATCATGTCTGGGTACAGACATCTATAAATGAAAAAGGCTGAGAAGCCTGACTATCGATCAGATCCTGCCGAGGGCACAAGATCGTAGCTGAGGTATCAAGCTAAACGTTGAAGTCCACGTGGAACTACTAGTGAGACTGAAGTCTCTCTGCAAAAACATAAAATAGGCAAACGTGAGTACAAATGTACCCAGCAAGACTTACATCAGAACTAACTACATATGCATCATTTTCAACAAGGGGATGGTGGGGTTTAACTGCAGCAAGCCAGCTTTGACTCGGTGGCTATCCTAAACTACGACTGCAAGCAACTCTTTTGAGGTGGCGCACACGAGTCCACATATTCACCATATCAATACACCACTATGGATCCGCTCCCGTCTCCCTACGAGAACGCCATCCATAGCACTCACGCTTATCTTGCGTATTTTAGAGTATCCACTTTCACTTGTCTATGAACTGATATAAGCAACCCAGAAGTCCTTTTCCGCGGACACGGCTATTCGAATAGATGATATTAACCCTGCAGGGGTGTACTTCTTCACACACGCTCTCACCACTTACCGCCGTTTACACGACATGTACTCGGCAACCTTCAAGCGGAAGCCCAACGTGGGTGTCGGCCACGGCCTACCTAAACACTCGAGTCTCTAGTCCAGGTTTATCGCCTATTCGGGTTCCATCCATGAGGAGATCCGGCCGGAGTTTCGCTCACAGCCCCAAACGATGTGAACAGGGTTCCCGAGATACCAAACGGGCATCCGGTACACCGTGCCACGTACCTACCGCATCACAGCCCACCCCTACGGTCAGCGCTGCGTACGGCCTCCAGCATACTACAAACACCAGAAACTACTTGCAACTCCTGGACAGAGGACAAGGGTGATCAAGAAGCCGAGAGGGTCCATTGGTTTCGGGCCCAATGCGTGGTAGTAGCTGAATCATGGATCACAAACACAGAACTCAGTTCCTGAGGACGGCTGCAATGAGACAACCCACCATGTACTCCTACATGGCCTCTCACCGCTACCTTTACCAAATCCTGTTCACACACTTAGCTCACACACAGTAGGACATGTTCACACGCCTCTGATTCATCCCCGATGAATCAGACCCGACTCGACTCTAAGCAGTAGCAGGCATGACAAACAAGCATGAATGAGTAGGCACAACAGGGCTCAAACAACTCCTACTCATGCTAGTGGGTTTCATCTATTTACTGTGGCAATGATAGGTCATGCAAAGGATAAAGGGGTTCAGCTACCGCAACAAGTAACAGATGAATCGATGGTGTCCTAATGCAGTAAAAGAGAGCAGGAGCGAGAGAGTAGGATTGTATCGGAATGAACAAGGGGATTTTGCTTGCCTGGCACTTCTGAAGATAACATTGAGTCTTCATCAGTGTCAACGATCACATCATCGGTATCACGTCTATCGAGAGGGGACAAATACCGGCAACACAGAAGGGAACACAATCAACGCAAGGCACAATATGATGCATGATCATGACATGGCAAATGAATGTGTTTTGGGCTAATGCAACTAGCAACAGATTAAATGAAGTTGGTTTGAATACAAGATTCAAATTCAAACTCCATATGTGATTATTCAAATGCCATTTAATTGATTTGTGCTAAACAGCAGCTATAAGTTGTTCTAACATGCATGAAAATGGTACAGATGGATTCCTTGAATTTTTCTGATAATTTTTCATATATAATTTATTTAATTTGGAGTTACGGTTGAATTTCTATGAATTTTAGAAGTTTTAGGCATTTTCTGAAATTTCCTGAATATAATTAAATCCAGAAAATACTTATTGCGTCAGCCCCACGTCACAGTGACGTCAGCAGGGTCAACTGGGCGCCCCAGGTCAAATCTGACGTGTGGGGGCCACACGTCAGTGACACAGGAGCTAATCCCGGTCAAACCCAGCGCTGACTGGGGTTTGACCAGGGGTGGGGCCCGCTGTCAGTGGCCTAGGGGGTTGATTAGTGTGGGGGGAGGTTAGCCGCTAATGATGCCCACGTCATCATCGCCGGACTTACGCCGGCGGCGACCAAAATGGCGGCGGCAACGCGCCGGACTTGCGCTAAAGGCGACGGAGGCGGCGGCTGGGGGCACCGGGGCGTAGCCCGGGCTCTCCCGCATCTGATGGGGTAGGTGGGAGGCTGCGGGAACGCCGGGGCTCGTCGGAACGGAGCTCGCGGCGGCGCCGGAGTTCGGGTGGTAACGGGCGCGAGGCCCTGGTGGGGTTTTGGGCAAGCTGAGCTGCGCATGGGCTTCCTGTGAGCCCCACGAGCTCAAAGCCGTGCTCTTACCAACGCTGTCAGGACCCCGACTCAATGCCACATAGATCTAGCATGTAACACTTCATATCACTTTGCGGCCTCACGCACGGTATTCCCACGGGTGTCGCCTTACCTTTACCCGGGACCGTTTGCGTCTTTTGGCACACGTATATGACAGTGTCGCTAGCATCCATATGATAAGGAGCCCGGGCTGACATGGCTAGTCGTAAACCCAAAGTGGCACAAACTTACAGGGACATGCATCCATGACCCAGCATCGAACGTGTCGGTCATCAGCGAGTGAATCCAGGCTGTAGCACTGGGCTAGCAGGACTCCGGTGAACCGGGCTGTAGCGGGCTAACAGGACTCCGGTATTCATCGCGTGACATTTCCCCGAAGGGACAGACACAGGAACGAAGAAGGACACATGCCGGCCAGCCTAAGTGTTCCGGAGCAGTAGCAAGCTACCATGGCTCGGTGGAAACACTAGGAGACATTTCCCGGTAAGAGAGGCTACCAAGGATAAACAACTAGGTTGTCAGATCCCACACATACCAAGCATTTCAATAACATACACACAATATGCTCGATATGTGCAAATACAACATGGCATCACAACATGACTCTACAACTCAAGTATTTTAATCAATAGGCTCCGAGGAGCGAGATGTTACAAACATGGGTCTCACGACCCAACAATCAGAGCATACAAGTCAAAACACAAACGGAAGCTATCATGTCTGAGTACAGACATCTATAAATGAAAAAGGCTGAGAAGCCTGACTATCGATCAGATCCTACCGAGGGCACAAGATCGTAGCTGAGGTATCAAGCTAAATGTCGAAGTCCACGTGGAACTACTAGCGAGACCGAAGTCTCTCTGCAAAAACATAAAATAGGCAAACGTGAGTACAAATGTACCCAGCAAGACTTACATCAGATCTATCTACATATGCATCATTATCAACAAGGGGGTGGTGGAGTTTAACTGCAGCAGGCCAGCTTTGACTCGGTGGCTATCCTGAACTACGACTGCAAGTAACTCTTTCGAGGTGGCGCACACGAGTCCACATATTCACCATATCAATACACCACTATGGATCCGCTCCCGTCTCCCTACGAGAACGCCATCCATAGCACTCACGCTTATCTTGCGTATTTTAGGGTATCCACTTCCACTTGTCTATGAACTGATATAAGCAACCCAGAAGTCCTTTTCCGCGGACACGGCTATTCGAATAGATCATATTAACCCTGCAGGGGTGTACTTCTTCACACACGCTCTCACCACTTACCGCCGTTTACACGACATGTACTCGGCAACCTTCAAGCGGAAGCCCAACGTGGGTGTCGGTCACGGCCTACCTAAACACTCAAGTCTCTAGTCCAGGTTTATCGCCTATTCGGGTTCCATCCATGAGGAGATCCGGCCGGAGTTTCGCTCACAGCCCCAAACGATGTGAACAGGGTTCCGTGACACCAAACGGGCGCCCGGTTTACCCGGCCACGTGCCTACCGCATCACAGCCCACCCCTACGGTCAGCGCTGCGCACGGCCTCCAGCATACTACAAACACCAGAAACTACTTGCAACTCCTGGACAGAGGACAAGGGTGATCAAGAAGCCGAGAGGGTCCATTGGTTTCGGGCCCAATGCGTGGTAGTAGCTGAATCATGGATCACAAACACAGAACTCAGTTCCTGAGGACGGCTGCAATGAGACAACCCACCATGTACTCCTACATGGCCTCTCACCGCTACCTTTACCAAATCGTGTTCACACACTTAGCTCACACACAGTAGGACATGTTCACACGCCTCTGATTCATCCCCGATGAATCAGACCTGACTCAACTCTAAGCAGTAGCAGGCATGACAAACAAACATGAATGAGTAGGCACAACAGGGCTCAAACAACTCCTACTCATGCTAGTGGGTTTCATCTATTTACCGTGGAATGACAGGTCATGCAGAGGATAAGGGGTTCAGCTACCGCAGCAAGTAACAGATGATTCGGTGTTGTCCTAATGCATTAAAAGAGAGCAGGAGCGAGAGAGTAGGATTGTATCGAAATGAACAAGGGGGGGGTTTGCTTGCCTGGCACTTCTGAAGATAATATAGCTCTTCATCGGTGTCATCGATCACATCGTCGGTACACGCCTATCGAGAGGGGACAATTACCGGCAATACAGAAAAACACGATCAATGCAATGCACAATATGATGCATGCTATGACATGGCAATATGAATGTGTTTTGGGCTAATGCACCTAAAACCAGATTAAATGAAGTTGGTTTGAATCCAAGATTCAAATTCAAACTCCATATGTGATTATTCAAATGCCATTTAATTTATTTGTGCTAAACAGCAGCTATAAGTTGTTCTAACATGCATGAAAATGGTACAGATGGATTCCTTGAATTTTTCTGATAATTTTTTATATATAATTTATTTAATTTGGAGTTACAGTTAATTTTCTATGATTTATTGAAGTTTATACAATTTTCTGGAATTCCAGAATTAAATTAAATCCAAAAATGATTATGACGTCAGCACCACGTCAGAGTGACGTCAGCAGGTCAAAGGCGTCGACCAGGTCAAACCTGACCAGTGGGGTCCACTGGTCAGTGACCCAGTCAACTAACCAAGTTAGTTTAGCCCTAACTAACTTAGTTAGCCGGGCGGGGCCCGCATGTTAGTGGTCTATCTAATTAGCTAACTTAATTAACGCTAACTAGTCTGACCCTAATCAAGCAGGCGCCTGGGCCCACACGTCAGGGGGTCAAACCCCGGGTCAAACCCGCCGGAGTTGACCCGCGGCTTGTCGCCGGCGACGCCAGCAACGGCGGAGGGCGTCGGAAACGCTGCTCCGGCCACGGTTTGATGCGCGGGTGGGTGCTACGAGTAGCTGGCGATGTGGCGCATCCAACGGTGGCGGTGTTTGGTGCTGGGGTGGCCGGAGTTAACGGCGGCGAGCTCTTTTGCGGCCGCCGGAGTTCGGCTATCGACGGGAACTATGCCACAGAGCACGGGAGGAGCAGCAGTTGGGTGATTTGAGCTCCTTCGGATGCGCTGAGCGCGTTGGCGGGCTCATAAGCAAGCGGTGACGGCTGTGGCCGCGACGGCGCCATGGCCGGCGGCGAGGGATTCTCGGGCAAGGTGGTGGGGCTAGCTAGAGAGGGAGGTGGGGCACGGGGAGAGGGGGAATCGGGTCGAGGGCTCACCGCGGAGCTGCAGGGAGGGTTAGTGGGCTCGGGGGCGCGCCGGAGTGGCCGAATCGACGGAGAAGATCCTCGGCGGCCGGCGAGGGGGAAAACGTCGGGGGCGGCGTTCCGGGGCTCTTCTGGTCGCGTGAGACGACGAGGAGGATGAGGGAGGACCGGCGGAGCTCTGGGAGGCGTCGGGGAGACGAGACGGTGGCTGTGGCCGCGCGAGCGCTGGTCGGCGGCGACGGCCTCCATTCGGTAGCGGGAGGGGAAACAGAGGAGCGAGGGGGAGGGAGGAGCGAGGGAGAGCTACGGGAGAGTGAGAGAGGTCGTGGGGAACGAGGGGGGGAGTGCGTGGCTCCCTCGGGTGCCTCCAGCGGCGAGCAGGTAAGCAGGAGGTGGCCGGAGCTCTTCGGGCACGCGCCACGCCTCGCCTCTGCCTACTGGCAGAGGAAGAAGAGGACAAGGGGGGAGGAGGTGGGCTGGGCCAGCGGGAGGAGCTGGGCCGGCTCTGGTGGGCTGCACGGGTGAGGCCAGGTAGGCTTTACTCTTTTTATTTTTTTCTCTCTGTTTTGTTTTAATTCTGTTTTCTATTTTGCAGGTTTGTTTTGAATTTGGTTTTGAAACCAATTCAATTTATTTTACTTCTGACAATATTTTTAGGAGCTAAAAGAATTAAAACAATGCTCCACAAAAATATTTCAGAATTATTGGACCTATATTTATTTAATAGTAGATATAAGTCCAATTCAAATAGCTATTGATTTAATTCAAATACCCAAAATAAATGTTTCTGAGGTACCGAAAATATTGGTTTGGATTTTACCTCTTGCCAATATTTCCACAGGATAACAAGAACATTTTCTTGGACTTATTTGAAGCAATTTTTATCTTGATCATTTTTTTAAAGGATTCTGAGGCTTTGAAAATTCCTCAATTCAAGTTTCATTTGAATTTAAACATGATGCAGCAACCAAGCTAGTCCAAGGCCAGGGTAAAGCTAGGGATGTGACATTTACCTAATTGTTTAGAGAGCTAAATGACTGTGAAATTCAAAATCACTACAAAATGAACTGTGAAAATGTTGAAACTTGGCATGGTATCAACATTTCACCCGCATAGCATGTACGAAAGAGTAGAGAGGGTCACGGCAAAAACTGGACGCACTTCCTGTACAAACTGGACAATCTCTTTCGGAGAAGGGTTTCGGAAGAGAACTCATCTGTTACACGGGCACTTCAATGTTTTTTAAACTTATTTGAACTCCGGACTTCTTTTGTGTTTAGTATGCAACATTCAAAGCGACATCATCAATTTCCAACATGTTCTGACATTATTTGTTGTTTTTCAGTCATTTACCTAATTGTTTAGAGAGCTAAATGACTGTGAAATTGAAAATCACTACAAAATGAACTGTCAAAATGTTGAAACTTGGCATGGTATCATCATTTCACCCACATAGCATGTGCGAAAGAGTAGAGAGGGTCACGGCAAAAACTGGACGCACTTCATGTACAAACTGGACAATCTCTTTCGGAGTATCAGGGTTTTGGACGAGAACTCATCTGTTACACGGGCACTTCAATGTTTTTTAAACTTATTTGAACTCCGGACTTCTTTTGTGTTCAGTATGCAGCATTAAAAGCAACGTCATCAATTTCGAACATGTTCTGACATCATTTGTTGGTTTTCAGTCATTTACCTAATTGTTTAGAGAGCTAAATGACCGTGAAATTGAAAATCACTACAAAATGAACTATGAAAATGTTGCAACTTGGCATGGTATCATCATTTCACCCGCATA
>NW_021264075.1:275693-279174 GCF_002162155.2 Triticum dicoccoides
AGGGTTTCGGACGAGAACTCATCTGTTACACGGGCACTTCAATGTTTTTTAAACTTATTTGAACTCCGGACTTCTTTTGTGTTCAGTATGCAGCATTCAAAGCGACGTCATCAATTTCCAACATGTTCTGACATCATTTGTTGTTTTCAGTCATTTACCTAATTGCTTAGAGAGCTAAATGATCGTGAAATTGAAAATCACTACAAAATGAACTATGAAAATGTTGAAACTTGGCATGGTATCATCATTTCACCCGCATAGCATGTGCGAAAGAGTGGAGAGGGACACAGAAAAACTGGACGCACTTCGTGTACAAATTGGACAATCTCTTTCAGAGTATCAAGGTTTAGGACGAGAACTCATCTGTTACACGGGCACTTCAATGTTTTTTAAACTTATTTGAACTCCGGATTTCTTTTGTGTTCAGTATGCAGCATTCAAAGACACGTCATCAATTTCCAACATGTTCTGACATCATTTGTTGTTTTTCAGTCTTTTACCTAATTGTTTAGAGAGCTAAATGACTGTGAAATTGAAAATCACTACAAAATGAACTGTGAAAATGTTGAAACTTGGCATGGTATCATCATTTCACCCGCATAGCATGTACGAAAGAGTAGAGAGGGTCACGGCAAAAACTAGACGCACTTCCTATACAAACTGGACAATCTCTTTCGGAGAAGGGTTTCGGAAGAGAACTCATCTGTTACACGGGCACTTCAATGTTTTTTAAACTTATTTGAACTCCGGACTTCTTTTGTGTTTAGTATGCAGCATTCAAAGCGACATCATCAATTTCCAACATGTTTTGACATTATTTGTTGTTTTTCAGTCATTTACCTAATTGTTTAGAGAGCTAAATGACCGTGAAATTGAAAATCACTACAAAATGAACTGTGAAAATGTTGAAACTTGGCATGGTATCATCATTTCACCCACATAGCATGTCCGAAAGAGTAGAGAGGGTCACGGCAAAAACTGGACGCACTTCATGTACAAACTGGACAATCTCTTTCGGAGTATCAGGGTTTTGGATGAGAACTCATCTGTTACACGGGCACTTCAATGTTTTTTAAACTTATTTGAACTCCAGACTTCTTTTGTGTTTAGTATGCAGCATTCAAAGCGACGTCATCAATTTCCAACATGTTCTGACATCATTTGTTGGTTTTCAGTAATTTACCTAATTGTTTAGAGAGCTAAATGACCGTGAAATTGAAAATCACTACAAAATGAACTATGAAAATGTTGCAACTTGGCATGGTATCATCATTTCACCCGCATAGCATGTGCAAAAGAGTATAGAGGGTCACGGCAAAAACTGGACGCACTTCGTGTACAAACTGGACAATCTCTTTCGGAGTATCAGGGTTTCGGACGAGAACTCATCTGTTACACGGGCACTTCAATGTTTTTTAAACTTATTTGAACTCCGGACTTCTTTTGTGTTCAGTATGCAGCATTCAAAGCGACGTCATCAATTTCCAACATGTTCTGACATCATTTGTTGTTTTTCAGTCATTTACCTAATTGTTTAGAGAGCTAAATGACCGTGAAATTGAAAATCACTACAAAATAAACTGTGAAAATGTTGAAACCTGGCATGGTATCATCATTTCACCCGCATAGCATGTGCGAAAGAGCAGAGAGGGTCACGGCAAAAACTGGACGCACTTCGTGTACAAACTGGACAATCTCTTTCGGAGAAGGGTTTCGGACGAGAACTCATCTGTTACACGGGCACTTCAATGTTTTTTAAACTTATTTGAACTCCGGACTTCTTTTGTGTTCAGTATGCAGCATTCAAAGCGACGTCATCAATTTCCAACATGTTCTGACATCATTTGTTGTTTTCAGTCATTTACCTAATTGCTTAGAGAGCTAAATGATCGTGAAATTGAAAATCACTACAAAATGAACTATGAAAATGTTGAAACTTGGCATGGTATCATCATTTCACCCGCATAGCATGTGCGAAAGAGTGGAGAGGGACACAGAAAAACTGGACGCACTTCGTGTACAAGTTGCACAATCTCTTTCAGAGTATCAAGGTTTAGGACGAGAACTCATCTGTTACACGGGCACTTCAATGTTTTTTAAACTTATTTGAACTCCGGATTTCTTTTGTGTTCAGTATGCAGCATTCAAAGACACGTCATCAATTTCCAACATGTTCTGACATCATTTGTTGTTTTTCAGTCTTTTACCTAATTGTTTAGAGAGCTAAATGACTGTGAAATTGAAAATCACTACAAAATGAACTGTGAAAATGTTGAAACTTGGCATGGTATCATCATTTCACCCGCATAGCATGTACGAAAGAGTAGAGAGGGTCACGGCAAAAACTAGACGCACTTCCTATACAAACTGGACAATCTCTTTCGGAGAAGGGTTTCGGAAGAGAACTCATCTGTTACACGGGCACTTCAATGTTTTTTAGACTTATTTGAACTCCAGACTTCTTTTGTGTTTAGTCTGCAGCATTCAAAGCGACATCATCAATTTCCAACATGTTCTGACATTATTTGTTGTTTTTCAGTCATTTACCTAATTGTTTAGAGAGCTAAATGACCGTGAAATTGAAAATCACTACAAAATGAACTGTGAAAATGTTGAAACTTGGCATGGTATCATCATTTCACCCACATAGCATGTCCGAAAGAGTAGAGAGGGTCACGGCAAAAACTGGACGCACTTCATGTACAAACTTGACAATCTCTTTCGGAGTATCAGGGTTTTGGACGAGAACTCATCTGTTACACGGGCACTTCAATGTTTTTTAAACTTATTTGAACTCCGGACTTCTTTTGTGTTTAGTATGCAGGATTCAAAGCGACGTCATCAATTTCCAACATGTTCTGACATCATTTGTTGGTTTTCAGTCATTTACCTAATTGTTTAGAGAGCTAAATGACCGTGAAATTGAAAATCACTACAAAATGAACTATGAAAATGTTGAATCTTGGCATGGTATCGTCATTTCACCCGCATAGCATGTGCGAAAGAGTGGAGAGGGACACGGCAAAAACTGGACGCACTTCATGTACAAATTGGACAATCTCTTTCGGAGTATCAAGGTTTAGGACGAGAACTCATCTGTTACACAGGCACTTCAATGTTTTTTAAACTTATTTGAACTCCGGATTTCTTTTGTGTTCAGTATGCAGCATTCATAGACACATCATCAATTTCCAACATGTTCTGACATCATTTGTTGTTTTTCAGTCATTTACCTAATTGTTTAGAGAGCTAAATGACTATGAAATTGAAAATCACTACAAAATGAACAGTGAAAATGTTGAAACTTGGCATGGTATCATCATTTCACCCGCATAGCATGTGCGAAAGAGTAGAGAGGGTCAAGGCAAAAACTGGATGCACTTCCTGTACAAACTGGACAATCTCTTTCGGAGAAGGGTTTCGGAAGAGAACTCATCTGTTACACGGGCACTTCAATGTTTTTTAAACTTATTTGAACTCC
>NW_021264075.1:283812-285415 GCF_002162155.2 Triticum dicoccoides
TTATTTGAACTCCGGACTTCTTTTGTGTTCAGTATGCAGCATTCAAAGCGACGTCATCAATTTCCAACATGTTCTGACATCATTTGTTGTTTTTCAGTCATTTACCTAATTCTTTAGAGAGCTAAATGATCGTGAAATTGAAAATCACTACAAAATGAACTATGAAAATGTTTAAACTTGGCATGGTATCATCATTTAACCCGCATAGCATGTGCAAAAGAGTGGAGAGGGACACGGCAAAAACTGGACGCACTTCGTGTACAAATTGGACAATCTCTTTCGGAGTATCAAGGTTTAGGACGAGAACTCATATGTTACACGGGCACTTCAATGTTTTTTAAACTTATTTGAACTCCGGATTTCTTTTGTGTTCAGTATGCAGCATTCATAGAAACTTCATCAATTTCCAAAATGTTCTGACATCATTTGTAATTTTTCAGTCATTTACCTAATTGTTTAGAGAGCTAAATGACTGTGAAATTGAAAATCACTACAAAATGAACTGTGAAAATGTTGAAACTTGGCATGGTATCATCATTTCACCCGCATAGCATGTGCGAAAGAGTAGAGAGGGTCAAGGCAAAAACTGGATGCACTTCCTGTACAAACTGGACAATCTCTTTCGGAGAAGGATTTCGGAAGAGAACTCATCTGTTACATGGGCACTTCAATGTTTTTTAAACTTATTTGAACTCCGGACTTCTTTTGTGTTCAGTATGCAGCATTCAAAGCGACGTCATCAATTTCCAACATGTTCTGACATCATTTGTTGTTTTTCAGTCATTTACCTAATTGTTTAGAGAGCTAAATGACCGTGAAATTGAAAATCACTACAAAATAAACTTTGAAAATGTTGAAACTTGGCATGGTATCATCATTTCACCCGCATAGCATGTGCGAAAGAGTAGAGAGGGTCACGGCAAAAAATGGACGCACTTCATGTACAAACTGGACAATCTCTTTCGGAGTATCAGGGTTTTGGACGAGAACTCATCTGTTACACGGGCACTTCACTGTTTTTTAAACTTATTTGAACTCCGGACTTCTTTTGTGTTCAGTATGCAGCATTCAAAGCGACGTCATCAATTTCCAGCATGTTCTGACATCATTTGTTGGTTTTCAGTCATTTACCTAATTGTTTAGAGAGCTAAATGACCGTGAAATTGAAAATCACTACAAAATGAACTATGAAAATGTTCCAACTTGGCATGGTATCATCATTTCACCCGCATAGAATGTGCAAAAGAGTATAGAGGGTCACGGCAAAAAATGGACGCACTTCGTGTACAAACTGGACAATCTCTTTCGGAGTATCAGGGTTTCGGACGAGAACTCATCTGTTACACGGGCACTTCAATGTTTTTTAAACTTATTTGAACTCCGGACTTCTTTTGTGTTCAGTATGCAGCATTCAAAGCGACGTCATCAATTTCCAACATGTTCTGACATCATTTGTTGTTTTTCAGTCATTTACCTAATTGTTTAGAGAGCTAAATGACCGTGAAATTGAAAATCACTACAAAATAAACTGTGAAAATGTTGAAACCTGGCATGGTATCATCATTTCACCCGCATAGCATGTGCGAAAGAGCAGAGAGGGTCA
>NW_021264076.1:0-513 GCF_002162155.2 Triticum dicoccoides
CCCATCCACCCCAAACCGATACCTGAGGTTTGTACTGCAACTACATGTCAACTTGGACAAAACACACAAAATTTTTGCATGCGCGTGTGAGTGACCCCCGCCATCTCCCACGCCAAATTTCAAAGGAATAGGTGTACGAACGGAACTTGCGTCATGTCAGGAGACCTTTTCTCCGTATTTTCACGGACAAAATGATAGTAAATGCATCGAGTGTCCAAACACACCGAAATTTTGCATGCGTGCTTGTGTGGCACACTGTAGCGTGTGAAAAAAATGGTGGCGTTTCATGACTTTGCGAAAGGGAACACCTAGTGGATGCCCGTCCCCCCTGACCGATACCTAAGGTTTGTACTGCAACTACATGTTAACATGGATGAAACACACCCAACTTTTGCATGCGCTTGTGTGTGACCACCACCGTCTCCAACACCAAATTTGAACGGAATCGGAGTACGAATGGAAGTTGCATCACGTGGGGAGACCTATTTTCACGGACAAAATGATAGTAAATGC
>NW_021264077.1:0-1258 GCF_002162155.2 Triticum dicoccoides
GGTCAGAATTCACCAAAACTGTGAGTATTGACACCGGACATGCAAACACACCATAGGGATCGTCAATCGTGAAAATCGCTCCGGGACCCTAAAACGGGCCAGAATCGTGAGTAATAGTCCACGAAACGGACCAGAATTAGCCAAAATTGTGAGTGTTGATGACCGACACATAAGCACACCTTGGGGTTCGACAACCATGGAAATCGCTTTGGGACCCCAAAATGGTGAGCAATAGTCCACGAAACGGGTCAGACTCGACAAAAACCGTGAGTATTGATGACCGACACGTAAATGCACCCCGGGGTTCAAAAATAGTCCACAAAACGGGTCAGAATCGAAAAAAACTATGATTGTTGATGACCGACATGTAAGCTCACCTTGATTTTCAACAACCATGCAATTCGCTTTGGGACCCCAAGATCATGAGTAATAGTGCACGAAACAGGTTAGAATCGACAAAAACCGCGAGTGTTGATAACCGACACGTAAGCGCACCTTGGGGTTTAACAACTATGCAAATCGCTTCGGTACCCCAAAACGGTTAGTAATAGTACACGAAATGGGTTAGGATTGGCCGAAACTATGAGTGTTGACGACGGACATGCAAACGCACCCTGGGATTATCAATTGTGAAAATCGCTCCGGGACCCTAAAACGGTGAGTAATAGTCCACAAAACGGACAAGAATGGGCCAAAATTGTGAGTGGTTATGAGCGACACATAAACGCAACCCGTGGTTCGTCAATCGCCGAAATCACTAAGGGACACGAAAACTGAGTAATAGTCCAAGAAACGGGCCTGAATCGGCCCAAACCGCGAGTTTCGACGACCAACACGTAAGCACACATTGGGGTTCAACAACCATGGAAATCGCTTTGGGACCCCAAAACGGTGAGTAAAAGTCATGAAACGGGCTAGAATCGGCCAAAACTGCGAGTGTTGATGACCGACACGTAAGAGCACCTTGGGGTTCAACAACTATGCAAATCGCTTTGGGCCCCCAAAAGGGTAAGTAATAGTCCACAAAACGTGTCAGAATTGGCAAAACTGTGAGTGTTGACGACAGACGCGTAAACGCACCCGGGGGATTGTCAATCATGGAAATCGCTCTCGGACCCCAAAACGGCGAGTAATAGTCAACGAAACGGACCAGAATTGGCAAAAATTGTGAGTGTTGATGACCGACACGTAAACGCACCTCGGAGTTCACAAATCGTGGAAATCACTCCGAGACCCCAAAACAGTGAGTAATAGTCCA
>NW_021264078.1:0-1046 GCF_002162155.2 Triticum dicoccoides
AAAACACAAAATGACCGACGCATGCTTCGACGAGAACATGTCATTCTGGCACGAACGTCTTCCCAAGGGGAACAAGTGCCCGACCAGTTTGGAGGAGGCGAAGAAAATCGTGTGTCCTCTGGATTTACCGCACGTGAAATACCATGTGTGCATGAACAATTGCATCATTTATCGGGACGAGCACGCGGAGTCTACAATATGTCCGGTGTGCGGTGTCACTCGATACAAGAAGAGGAAGAAAGCTCCTCGAAAAGTGGTGTGGTACTTTCCGATCACTCCTCGTCTGCAGCGGTATTTCGCGGATCCTAAGGTAGCAAAGCTCCTACGTTGGCACGCGGATAGGGAGGAGAAGAAGCGAGAAGATGACGCAAATGATCCGGAGATAGATAAAAAAGAGAAGATGCTGAGTCACCCTAAGGATGCGAGCCAGTGGCAAGCATTGAACTTCGAATACCCAGAATTTGGGAACGATCCAAGGAACATCGTGCTGGGTGCGAGCACCGATGGAGTCAATCCGTTTGGCAGCCAGAGAAGCACACATAGCACCTGGCCTGTGTTTGTGTGGATGTACAACCTTCCCCCCTGGTTGTGCATGAAGAGGAAGTACATTCACATGAGTATGCTAATTGAAGGGCCGAAACAACCAGAGAACGACATCAATCTGTATCTGGGGCTGCTGAAAGAGGAGCTTGACACGCTGTGGAAAACGCCAGCCAATACGTGGGACGCCGCAGAGAAAGAATATTTCCCTATGAGAGCCGCACTGCTCACGACGGTGCACGACTATCTCGGTTACGGATATCTTGCGGGGCAGGTAGTCCACGGATTTTCTGGATGCGTAAGGTGCATGGATGACACAACGTATCGCCAGCTAGATAGAGATCCCGGGTCTTCGAAAACCGTGTTCATGGGACATCGAAGGTGGCTTCGCGACGATGACCCGTGGAGGAAACGCAAGGATCTGTTCGATGGTGAAACCGAACCCCGAAAACGCCCGTGTACGAGGAGCGGCGAGGAAATAGACAAGCTGTTGAAAAATTGGAAAG
>NW_021264079.1:0-1754 GCF_002162155.2 Triticum dicoccoides
GCTACTAGGACGCGAAAACTGGAAGGGAAACAAACACCATACATACATGAATAAGGATTAGGTAATGTTGGATTACTATATATATACAGATTATGACACACGGAGAAATATATATAAGTGTCTCCAGGCGATATTGATCCCAGTAGTCAATATCAAAACACAAGTCATGTGTATGTGGGTTTTTTCTCCCGTTCCAATGCACGGGCAGTTGTCCTAGTGTAGAGCCAAGAAAGTGGCGCCTTTTGGAAAGCGAGGAGAAATGGACACGATGGGCTAGGGATGGTATTTTACGTTCTCTCATTGAAGTACATTATTGATAGAGTTAAAATATATCATAATGATATTACTTGTGGCAAGAGCTTGCGAGCCGGAGTTGGCAATGATGTAAAGCAACGCCAGGACATGGATAAAAGCGAAGCTAGTGATGAATTAGGTGAAGGGAGATGATTGGCGGACATAGGAGGGGAGGAACTTAACATGTTTACTTTGGTACGGTATTTTATGTTTGCTCAAAGAAGTACATTATTGGTTAAGTTTGAAGGATACCATCAGGTGGAGCTCAAGCATTCGCTGTTTTATGGAGATGAGCAACCGGTGTGCTAAAGGAGCCAATTAATCATATTTTTTTACATATTCAAAGAAGTACAATATTGGATAATGTAAAAGAAAGGTTCCTCATGGGGCTTCTTGTGCCGGAAATGTACCTCGGTGTGTCCTTGGCCTCTTTTAGATGAGAGTCATCTTGGTGTGCGAGCTTATCCTAGGACCATGGGTTGCTGAGATCAGTGTCATCTTGGTAGGCTGCCGGAGGTTTTCTTTAGCCAAGATGCATTGAGTGTGGTTATTGGTTCAGTTGATGCTCTCTCAGGTTGGTTGGGGAGCGCCAACAAATGCATTTACCTCTGACCACGCCGAGTATCGTGGTCCACCAAGTTTCATACTTTTTATCATTTTTACGTGCAAAATTCATACAACAACAACAACAACAACAACAACAACAACAACAACAACAACAACAACAACAACAACAACAACAACAACAACAACAACAACAACAACAACAACAACGACAACGACGACGACGACGATGATGATGATGACGACAACAACGACGACGACGACAAAGCCTATAATCCCAAACAATTTGAGGTATACTTGAGGTGAAACCCATAAGATCTCGCAACCAACTCATGGTTATGGCACATGGATAGCAAGCTTCCACGCACCCCTGTTCACGGCTAGTTCTCTGGTGATATACTCCAATCCTTCAGATCTCACTTAAGGGACTCCTCCCATGTCAAGTTCAGTCTACCCCGACCTCTCTTGACATTTTCAGCACGCTTTAATCGATGGCTATGCACTGGCTCTTCTGGAGTCCTGTGCCAAATATGCCCAAACCATCTCAGACGATTCTGGACAAGTTTCTCTTCGGTCGTTGCTACCCCAACTCGATCTCATATATCATCATTCCGCTGGTCCTTCCTTGTGTGGCCACACATCCATCTCAACATGCGCATCTTCGTCACACCTAACTGTTGAACATGTCATCTTTTAGTCGACCAACACTCAGCGCCTTACAACATTGCGGGTCGAACCGCCGTCCTATAGAACTTGCCAAAAGCAGAGGATACCAAAAGCTTGGCGTCACTTCATCCATCCAGCATTGATTCGATGGTTCACATCTTCATCGATATCATCATCCTTTTGCAGCATTGATCCCAAATATAGAAAGGTGTCCCTCCGAGGCGCCATCT
>NW_021264080.1:0-1090 GCF_002162155.2 Triticum dicoccoides
TTGCTAAGGCGCAACGTCGTGCACGTTTGTAGTCGGATCGTCAAAGTCGTCTCCACCAAATCGATAGTTATCATCTCATCGAAAGATCGGGACACCCTCGCCTCTATCAAGTGGTATCAGTTTTCAGGTTGCTCGGTGAGAATTTCCAGTTTTCCTAGATTAGATTTATTTTCTTACCTATTGTCCAAGAAAAAGCCACAAAAAAGAGTTAGATCTATTCATCCTTGGTCCAAGCCAGTCTGAGCCTTTGCAATTTTCTTTTCATTGCTTGCATAGTTGAATTATCGGTTGCATCGTCGTGTCGAGTTGCTGGTCTTAGTGTCTAGTTCATTTAGAGTTTCGAGTTCTGTTCACATTAGTCACGCCACCGCTGCATCATTATCTCTTCCGCTGTCCACCACCCATCCATCAATTTCCACCACGTGCTACCCACCATTCATTGTCATAATAATAGTTGAGATCATTCACATCTTCACTTGATCCAATCTGCATCTTATCTAGTTTGTTTTGGAAAGAGGGAGAAAAAAAGAGAGAAAAAAACGAGAGAAAAAAAAGAGAAAAAAAAAGTCAGAGAAAAAAAAGGAGAGAAAGAAAAAAAAGTGTGAGGAAAAAAAGAGAAAAAAAACAAAATTCGGATCTTTTTAGACTCAATCTCGTAGTTGAATTCGGATTGGAATCTGTTTTGTGCACTGTTCAGTAAAATAGCTTGGCTGTTGTTTCACATCATTATCTTTATTGCCGTTGTGATCTTCACTTATATCTTGTTGTCCAGAGCTACTTAGTATCCTTCATTGATGCTGGTTGTGCTACGACGTGACCTCATTAGTGTTCTAGGCTCGCGTCTCTAGTTCGATCTAGCCTAGGACCAGCACAGTACCGTCGTTGAGCGTTTATTCAACATTGCATCTCTGAATTGATTATTGCTAATCTTTTGCTACCATATATAGCCAACCCAGCTCCACATATTTCTACACCGTGTATACGCACGTTCCCCTGGCAATCGCTTTACACAATCTTCAGAGTTATTTGACACCGCTGGTTGCCTGTCACCACCTGCCGCATGGTAAGAACTTGTAAGATATTGATATTT
>NW_021264081.1:0-1212 GCF_002162155.2 Triticum dicoccoides
TCCGCGGTAAAGGACTACTTGGTTGCCTATACAGTTCATAGACAAGTAAATGGAAACTACTAAAAGCCTCAAGATAAGTGTGAGTGCCGAGGATGGCTCTTCCGTAGGAAGATGGAGGTGGATCCTCGGTAGTGTATTGAAGTGATGAGTAGTGGACTCGTGTGCGCAAAACCATTTCAAGTTGGAGTATCGTAGGATAGCCTAGCCAAGAGTCAAAGCTGGCTTGCTGCAATAACTCCACCAACCCTTCTTGATACTATGCATGTATGTAGGATCTGATGTAAGTCTTGCTGAGTACCTTTGTACTCATGTTGCTATAATCTACATTTTACAGAAGACGCTGCAACCCCTTCTGATGGGTTCTATGTAGACGTTGACATCAACGAGTAGGCTAAAGGCCCAGGTGGTGACCCTGAGCTTGTGAAGGACCATGTAGTATAGCTAGGCTTTCCAAGGCTCTTTTATTTTACTAGTTGTCTGTACTCAGACAAGTTACTTCCGCTGCTGGTTTGTATGACTGTATGACTTGAATGTTGGGTCGTGTGACCCGTACCTTTGTGTATGTTATGTATGGCTCTCTGAGCCTTAAATAAAGTACTTGTGTCGTAGAGTCATGTTGTGATGGTTCGTTGTATTTGCACATATTGAGCATATTGTGTGTATGATTGAAATGCTTGGTATGTGTGGGATCTGACTATCTAGTTGTTTATCTTTAGTAGCCTCTCTTACCGGGAAATGTCTCCTAGTGTTACCGCTGAGCCATGGTAGCTTGCTACTGCTCTGGAACACTTAGGCTGGCCGGCATGTGTCCTTCTTTGTTCATGTGTCTGTCCCTTCGGGGAAATGTCACGCTTTGAGTACCGGAGTCCTGTTAGCCCGCTACAGCCCGGTTTACCGGAGTCCTGCTAGCCCAGTGCTACAGCCCGGACCCACTTGCTGATGACCGACACGTTCGAAGCTGGGTCATGGATGCCTGTCCCTGTAAGTCTGTGCCACTTTGGGTTTACGACTAGTCATGTCAGCCCGGGCTCTTTATCATATGGATGCTAGCGACACTATCATATACGTGAGCCAAAAGGCGCAAACGGTCCCGGGCAAAGGTAAGGCGACACCCGTGGGGATACCGTGCGTGAGGCCGCAAAGTGATATGAGGTGTTACCGGCTAGATCGATGTGACATCGAGTCGGGGTCCTGACAGCGTTGGCATCAGAG
>NW_021264082.1:0-1511 GCF_002162155.2 Triticum dicoccoides
TGTCAAGCTCCTCTTTCAGCAGCCCCAGATACAGATTGATGTCGTTCCCTGGTTGTTTCGGCCCTTCAATTAGCATACTCATGTGAATGTACTTCCTCTTCATGCACAACCAGGGGGGAAGGTTGTACATCCACACAAACACAGGCCAGGTGCTATGTGTGCTTCTCTGGCTGCCAAACGGATTGACTCCATCGGTGCTCGCGCCCAGCACGATGTTCCTTGGATCGTTCCCAAATTCTGGGTATTCGAAGTTCAATGCTTGCCACTTGCTCGCATCCTTAGGGTGACTCAGCATCTTGTCTTTTTTATCTATCTCCGGATCATTTGCGTCATCTTCTCGCTTCTTCTCCTCCCTATCCGCGTGCCAACGCAGGAGCTTTGCTACCTTAGGATCCGCGAAATACCGCTGCAGACGAGGAGTGATCGGAAAGTACCACACCACTTTTCGAGGAGCTTTCTTCCTCTTCTTGTATCGAGTGACACCGCACACTGGACATATTGTAGACTCCGCGTGCTCGTCCCGATAAATGATGCAATTGTTCATGCACACATGGTATTTCACGTGCGGTAAATCCAGAGGACACACGATTTTCTTTGCCTCCTCCAAACTGGTCGGGCACTTGTTCCCCTTGGGAAGACGTTCGTGCCAGAATGACATGTTCTCGTCGAAGCATGCGTCGGTCATTTTGTGTTTTACCTTCATCTCCAGAGCCATGAGCGTTACTTTCAAGCGGGTATCCTCGGGCCTGCATCCTTCATACAACAGAGTAACCGCGTCTAACTCAAGTTGATCCATCTTGGCTTTCTCTCGGGCGGCAGCTCTTGCGTTATCCGTCTGCTTGAGAAGCAGCTCTTGAATATGAGGGTCCTGCACCCAGCCCATCGATGGTCCAACGTCGTCTGCTCCGCTGGCATCATCATCATGTCCTGCATCTTCTACATGATGACTGTGTACAGCATCACCGTTGTGATCATCTCCTGGGGATTCTTCGTCTTCTCGCCCCCCCGAGCCGCGGTGGTTGTCTTGCTGCCCTTCCTCATTTCTTGCCCGGCCCCCATGAACGACTTCGTAGTCATCTTCATCACCTTGCCACCGATAGCCATCCATGAAACCACGCAAGAGTAGGTGGTCCCGCACCTGCCCGGAATCCGGGTCCGCAATAAGGCTATTCAGCTTGCATCTTCGACACGGACATCTTATCTCCGTCTCGTTCTTTTGAAGCATCTCGGCCTTCGCGGACCTCAAAAACCTATTCACGATGCCTTCGGTCATCGTGCGGACCATGGTCGCCTGCGGGGTAGAGCAAAACGATATTTTAGAACCAAGAAAAAATTTGGCATGACTTTCCCTAAAAATAGGACCAAAAAGAATGCTTAATGCCAAAATTCTCGCCGAAACGGAAATGAATCAACATTCCGGCAAAATATTGGCAACTATCGCATTTCAAATACCGGTACACCTCCAAACACAAACACATATGCAACACCACAAACATATGCAACACCACGAA
>NW_021264083.1:0-1527 GCF_002162155.2 Triticum dicoccoides
CCGTACAAATCTTGAGTAAAATATATGCTAATTAGTTCCTCTTGTTTAATCTATTCTAGGATTGGGCACTACACATAGAGCTAAAAAGTTACATTGCCATTTTGAGTGCAAACAAACAGGTTAGGTGGTGTGTACCTTATTTCAGGATCAACAATCGGTGAATTGGATCTAAGGTTTGAGTTAGTACTGAGCATTGTGTATTCTAGATGGACTAATTGAGTGTGCTAATTGAACCATATTCATGGTGTTAGTCTGAAGTCAGATTATGCGATTCACTCGTATTAATGCCATTACTATTGGTACATTAGATGAATTGGGAGAGTTAAGTTATGGGCTTCTTGCCAATTACATAAAAAAGGACAGACCCAGTGCATAGAAGCTCCCACACAAGGTGGGGTCTGGGGAGGGATTATAGGAACCTAGTCTTACCCCTGCAAAGTGCAATGCAGAGAGGCTGGTTCGAACCCAGGACCTCTTGGCACAAGTGGGGAGGACTTCACCACTGCGCCAGGCCTGCCCTCGCTTCTTGCCAATTACATGCCCACAAATTATACGTTGTGACAACTTTTCTCTTTATGACGAGCATGTGATGTCGTAAGTTTTCTTTGGAGGACGTGGGGTCATTTTCTGTCTATTAAATATCTGCTTTGTGCTTTTGGAAGTGTCTAGCAGGGCCACAACTTATGAATGTAGTTGCAATAATGCACAAGAACTTCTTGTCATTAGTTAAGAAAATAAACTATGGGTCATTTTAACCACATCATTTCACCTTTTCAGTGTCAGCTAAGGTATTCTGGTTTCTTGAGGTGGTTTGACTATTTGAGTTTCCATTGGTTACAGGTGTGTATGTCCCTGATGACATGTTGCCCAAAATCAACATTTGTAGCTTCTTTATATATGGCTTTCTCTCTTTCCATCATGAAGTTTAATTGATTTATATTCCAAATGGGCTTATTCTTACAATCCATTCCTTGCTAATTTAATGTTTATTTTGCCTTGCTGGTCTTGAATTTATACTTTTAACTTATTTCTGTGTGCTATGCTTCTTTGACTACATGTAATCCTCTTCTGTCCTTGGTTCAGATCAAATGTGGAGTCCACTTCTTTCCTTGGTTCAGATCAAATGTGGAGATGATGTTTTTTTTCCGCTATGACTATTATTTTCACCTTGGTGACAGTCTCACGAATCCTCTTTCCTTTCTTTTGTTCATGTCTTGCCTCCTGTGTACTGATAGAGGCATATAACAGATGCATGTCTCGGATTAGAGAACTATGATTGTCCATCTATTTTATATTTTTCATTTACCTCTTACGAGTAGTTTCCCTAAGTAGAAAAAATGCATTTTTCAGCCATATTGCTTTATTATCCTTTTTTGTGGGAACAATACGAAGCCACACTATGGTGTGCTCTGTTCCCAATTTTACAAACTGGCAAGTTGCTGCTTGATTTTGTTTCTTTCAGATTTTTGTGTGCCTTTCTCCGTTAGAATGTTTCTCCTCAACGACCATATCGATCTGGCTGGCGTT
>NW_021264084.1:0-1050 GCF_002162155.2 Triticum dicoccoides
CATTTGAAATGAACTCTGAAAAGGTTCCAAGTTGTCATGGTATGGTCATTTCACCCACATAGCATGTGCAAGAAAGTACAGAGGCTTATAGCAAAAACTGGATGCACTTCGTGTACAAAACAGACAATCTCCTTCGAAGTATCAGGGTTTCATACGGAAACTCGTCTGTTACAAAGGGATTTCATATTTTTGAACTTATTTGAACTCCATAGTTTTTCTATGTTCAAAATGCACCATTCAAAGCCGTATCATTAATTTACAACCCTTTCCGACTTCATTTGTTATTTTTCATGCATTTACTGATTATTTTGAGCTATAAGACCATGAAATTGAAAAGCATTTGAAATGAACTTTGAAAAGGTTCCAAGTTGGCATGGTATCATCATTTCACCCACATAGCATGTGCAAGAAAGTACATAGGCTTACGGCAAAAACTGGATGCACTTCGTGTACAAAACAGACAATCTCCTTTGAAGTATTAGGGTTTCATACGGAAATTCATCTGTTACAAAGGGATTTCATTTTTTTGAACTTATTCGAACTCCATAGTTTTTCTATGTTCAAAATTCACCATTCAAAGCCACATCATCGATTTACAACCCTTTCCGACGTCATTTGTTATTTTTCAAGCATTTGCTGATTATTTTGAGCTATAAGACCATGAAATTGAAAAGCATTTGACATGAACTCTGAAAAGGTTCCAAGTTGGCATGGTATCATCATTTCACCCACATAGCATGTGCAAGAAAGTATAGAGGCTTATGGCAAAAACTGGATGCACTTTGTGTACAAAACAGACAATCTCCTTCGAAGTATCAGGGTTTCATATGGAAACTCGTCTGTTACAAAGGGATTTCATTTTTTTGAACTTATTTGAACTCCATAGTTTGTATATGTTCAAAATGCACCATTCAAAGTCGTATCATCAATTTACAACCCTTTCCGACTTCATTTGTTATTTTTCATGCATTAACTGATTATTTTGAGCTATAAGACCATGAAATTGAAAAGCATTTGAAATGAACTCTGAAAAGGTTCCAAGTTCGCATG
>NW_021264085.1:0-1484 GCF_002162155.2 Triticum dicoccoides
TCGTCACTTTGTCATTTGACACACTTTTCTTTGGGTTAATTTTAAGCAACCTCATGTTTAATCTTGTTTTATAGTAGATACAATGTTATTCTCATTTGTAGGCACTACAAGATTTAAGAATTCTGGACATGTAATTCATTTTTATATTTGTTGCAATTTTCTTATTTCTACTATCTATCCATATGTGCAAATATCTAATATTCTTGTTAATATACTAGGTAAGATTGGATACTGTGCTACTTGGTGCTGCCCATCACGGCATGATCGTTGCCATCAAGAACGTCGATGGCAAGAGCTTGAATAACAGCCTCGATAGTTTATATGTTCTGTTGATGTAAAATGGATTGTACTGGTTCATAACTCTGTTGTGTGATATATTTTGTCAATCTATGCTGTATGTCATCACTTTGTAGATGATTTTTTAGACTGCTGTGTTGTAGATACATACAGATGGGTGTGTTAAACTTTGTAATGTTTCACACCTTGCAAATATTTTTTGTTGGGAAAATTTGGCATTAGGATTTGTGTAACGCCCTTTAAATTGGCCCTTAAAAACATAGTCAAATTCTGGCCAAAAGAAACGGGATAATGGGCTAAGCCAAATTTAAACCGCCCTTTAAATTGTGCCTAAATCCATGATGAATTTCGTGACGGAAAATAGCATCCACGTAGGCAGCCACGTAATTCAAATTACTCAATTGAAAATCCTACGTGGCGTTAGTCCATGACAGATTGTTCCGTCACAAAGGTTTGGGCCTGGGCGGGCCGAGGGCAGATCCATGACAGCCAAGAACCGCCATGGTAGGTACGATATCAAATTATGACGCGATATACATGACGGATTTCAAATCCGTCAAGGATGGACACCCATGACAGTTTTTCACTGTGACGGACTAGATCCGTCATGTATTAACAGATTTCTTGCAGTGTGTTGATTCCTGGTGGAACTAAATGCCAAGTTTTATTTTTCATAAGATCTTGATATTCACGAATGTTGTATGGGGGACGCTAGGCGTCGGCCGACGGATTTTTTAAAAATATCCGCCGGCTCGGCAGCCGTTAGATCTAGTGTCAACCTATGACCCAGACGCATTCTTACAATTGCAACAACAACGGTGTTGTGATAACTTTCGCAACAGATGTCATGTTACGGAAATTTTTGCAACACGGCTCATGTTGCAGAAATTTTTGCAACAGAGGTCTTGTTACATAATGTTTTTGCAACAGAGGTCCTGTTGTGGAAAGAAAATTCAAATCTTTTTTTGCACCATTTTTTGCAACATAGATCCTGTTGCAGAACCTCATTGTAACACAACGTGGGTTGCAAAAAACACCTTGAGTGATAATTCACTGCAGCGAACACACGACGCTTTTGAGCCAAGGAGATAAGACTAAGTGTGGCCTGAAGAAAGACGCATGGGCGATTGGAGCAGCGGTGGATGCGGCCGAGTGATCCGCCGGTTGATTATTAGCATTTCCCATGT
>NW_021264086.1:0-1183 GCF_002162155.2 Triticum dicoccoides
CAACAACAACAACAACAACAACAACAACAACAACAACAACAACAACAACAACAATGTCGCTTTCCAAATCAAGTGGGACGAGCACAGCGTGTTCGCATTGACCCTGGGCAAACTTGTGGTGCCGCTGTTGATGCTTCTGCCGCTCCTGCTGCTACTACAGAGGTGGAGGACCATTACGAGGATGAGGTTGACCAAAATCAGAACTACGTGCAACCACCACCACCACCACCAGGTCGTCCTCATGCATATCATCGCAACGGTAGGGCTGCACCACCACCTGAGGTACATGACCATGTTCCTAAACTAAAATTGAATATTCCACCATTTGAGGGTAGATATATGAAGGAAATATGCCCTAGAGGCAATAATAAAGTTATTATTTATTTCCTTATATCATGATAAATGTTTATTATTCATGCTAGAATTGTATTAACCGGAAACATAATACATGTGTGAATACATAGACAAACAGAGTGTCACTAGTATGCCTCTACTTGACTAGTTCGTTAATCAAAGATGGTTATGTTTCCTGACCATGAACAATGAGTTGTTATTTGATTAACGAGGTCACATCATTAGTTGAATGATCTGATTGACATGACCCATTCCATTAGCTTAGCACCTGATCGTTTAGTATGTTGATATTGCTTTCTTCATGACTTATACATGTTCCTATGACTATGAGATTATGCAACTCCCGTTTACCGGAGGAACACTTTGGGTACTACGAAACGTCACAACGTAAATGGGTGATTATAAAGGAGTACTACAGGTGTCTCCAATGGTCGATGTTGGGTTGGCGTATTTCGAGATTAGGATTTGTCACTCCGATTGTCGGAGAGGTATCTCTGGGCCCTCTCGGTAATACACATCACATAAGCCTTGCAAGCATTACAACTAATATGTTAGTTGTGAGATGATGTATTACGGAACGAGTAAAGAGACTTGCCGTTAACGAGATTGAACTAGGTATTGGATACCGACGATCGAATCTCGGGCAAGTAACATACCGATGACAAAGGGAACAACGTATGTTGTTATGCGGTCTGACCGATAAAGATCTTCGTAGAATATGTAGGAGCCAATATGGGCATCCAGGTCCCGCTATTGGTTATTGACCAGAGACATGTCTCGGTCATGTCTACATTGTTCTCGAACCCGTAGGGTCCGCACGCTTAAGGTT
>NW_021264087.1:0-908 GCF_002162155.2 Triticum dicoccoides
TCATCTTTACAAGTCTTTCTCAATGTGATCACAAGTAATTCAGAGGCATCACAAGTAATTCAGAGCATCACAAGGCATTAGTAGTTCAGTACATGAACAAGTTTTACAAACCCAGATAAGAACAAGTGAATTCTAGTCCCATTGACACTCCTGGTTTTCTACAAACACCAAGTACTAGGGCACACAAAAGTTCTGAAATTTGTGTGCCTAACTGAATTAACTGAATTTTCAGTAACCGAATAAACTGAATTTTCAAAACTGCAAGAATACAATCGAGAAAAATCCAACAGCACTAGAACTGAGCTGATTGACAGTAGTTTTGTTCACTGTTATGTTGGCCTAACTGGATGTTGGCTATCTTTTATAGTGTCTCTGTTACATGCCAGTTTGGTCATTGCTAACTTTTGATATGTTGTGTTTCTGACATATCAGAATCGGATATCTAAAAGAAGAAACAATATAATTTCTAACAAATCATTAGCCTGTTTGCTTCAAAAATAACAGTTCCTATTGAGATTCCTGGGATCCAATCCCAACCAGTCCATTTGATTAAAATGACTGGATTACTGGAATGAGAATACCAAAAGAACAAGATATAGTCTACAAAAAAAAGAAAGAATACAGCCAATCCCCATCACTGTTTTCCCCTCTGGTTCAACCCTCTCACCATTTAAAGCAAAAATCTATATGGACCATCCATTCCTAGTTTGCATAAGTATCTAGTTTTAATTTACCTTCACAAGAGCACCAATAACACCCAAGCTGGTAAGCCTCAAGTACTCAAAAGGTCTTGTCTTGCTGGTAGTATTCAGGAACGGGTACAGGTACAGTGGGATGTGAGCTGCAAAGGAAAAAGAAGAAGACTTAATTATTAACCACTGCTAGTTAAGATTTACTTATTCTGTAAA
>NW_021264088.1:0-1236 GCF_002162155.2 Triticum dicoccoides
TGATTCATCCCCGATGAATCAGACCTGACTCAACTCTAAGCAATAGCAGGCATGACAAACAAACATGAATGAGTAGGCACATCAGGGCTCAAACAACTCCTACTCATGCTAGTGGGTTTCATCTATTTACTGTGGCAATGACAGGTCATGCAAAAGACAAAGGGGTTCAGCTACCGCAGCAAGTAACAGATGAATCGGTGTTGTCCTAATGCAGTAAAAGAGAGCAGGAGCGAGAGAGTAGGATTGTATCGGAATGAACAAGGGGGTTTTGCTTGCCTGGCACTTCTGAAGATAACATTGAGTCTTCATCAGTGTCAACGATCACATCATCGGTATCACGTCTATCGAGAGGGGACAAATACCGGCAACACAGAAGGGAACACAATCAATGCAATGCACAATATGATGCATGATCATGACATGGCAAAATGAATGTGTTTTGGGCTAATGCAACTAGCAACAGATTAAATGAAGTTGGTTTGAATACAAAATTCAAATTCAAACTCCATATGTGATTATTCAAATGCCATTTAATTGATTTGTGCTAAACAGCAGCTATAAGTTGTTCTAACATGCATGAAAATTTTTCTGATAATTTTTCATATATAAATTATTTAATTTGGAGTTACGGTTAATTTTCTATGATTTTTAGAAGTTTATATAATTTTCTGGAATTTCTGAATAATAATAAATCCAGAAATAAATTTACTGCGTCAGCATGACTTCACAGTGACGTCAGCAAGTCAACGGGCGCCGTCCAGGTCAAACTGACCTGTGGGCCATGCATGTCAGTGTAATTAGTCTAACTAATTTTTAGTTAACACTAATCCTAACCTAACTAACAGGCCGGCCCCACCTGTCATGGACACAGGGGAGGGTCCTGCCGTGGTCAACGTGGGTCAACCCCACCGGCGGCTTGACGCCGCGAGGCCAGCCGCGGTGGCGAGCCTCGGGTTTTGCCCACAGGGCTCGGTTTGGCGCGCGGAGCACAGCTTCGGGATGCGGACGCTCGTCCGCATCCAACTGTGGTGGTGGCGCGGCCGGGAAGTGGCCGGAGTGGTGCCGGCGACGAGCTCGGCGGCGGCCGAAGCTCGGGTGCAAGTGGGGATGGGCCTGCGGTGCGCAAACAAGCGCGGCGAAGTGCCACGGAGGCTCCACGCGATGCGGGGAGCGCGTTGGGCGCATGCCCGGGACCAAATGGTCACCGGAGCATCACCGGCGACGAGTGCGGCGGCG
>NW_021264089.1:0-1479 GCF_002162155.2 Triticum dicoccoides
GAGAGGTGGCCCTTGTTGGATCTGATTTGGAAGTCCACGGCACCGCTCAAATTCAAGCTCTTCGCCTGGAAGGCCATCCAATATAGGTGTTGTCTTGGAGACACAGGAGTGCGTCGTTGAATGACCACTGACGCAACCTGTTGGAAATATTAGCACTTTCCGATTAATCTAATCCACGAGGAAATACTAAGCGTGGCAAATACGGTATGCATCTCATACCGATACCTAAAAATGTGAGCACGTACAGTACATAGAACCGAAACACCTATGAACAACATATATACGGCCAACACATGAACGAGCAAATAGGGGATGAACGAGTCATACCCTCCGGTTGGCCAGGCTAACGCGGCGGCGGCAGAGTCGTTGTATTGGAAGTAGAGGCAGATGGTAATGGGGACGGATCGGGAGCAGTCGCGTCGAGACGCTCCCCAATAATCTTATTGTCGTTCTCCCGGGAAGAATCTCGAACACAGAGTTTCGGAGGCATCTGCTCTCCCGACCAACCGTGCACATGGTCGTCAGGATGGGATCGCCGGAAGCAGCACAGAGAGAGGAACAGTAGATGACCGCTAGGATTGTGTGAGAGGTAGATGGACCTGGGCTCAAGTCCACGACAACGACCGAGTCACCGAACAGCCGATGGTCCAACGTCTCGGGCAGTGACACTTCCATAAGCAAAAATAAGGCTCGGCTCATTGCCGCAACACGCGGCGCACGCGCGTGATGACGTAGCAAGGCGGGCGGAGAAGGAGGAGGAGCGCGCGTGTACATCTCGTATTCCAATCTCCCAATGGCATGTGTTAGAGCAGCTCTTATAAAGGGGCATCACTCTTCTTACATTAGTAGTATGGTACTAAACTTCCCACCACTTGCCGTGCATATCTAAATGGGCCTTACAGATTAACCTGGGATTATTATCTTATATGGGCCTAAGCCCATCTATAATCCATCAACCCCACACCAAATCTCGAGGCACATAACTTTGTCAATTGTTCCAAACAAAGTTTGATATACAATAATTTTGAGGTAAATACACCTGTGGTGCTTCAACTTGCCATGGATGTTCAGTTTAGTGCCTGAACTTGAAAAATAAGTCGAACTGGTTCTAAAACTTGACACGAGCGTGCAAATACGGTGCTAATCACACCCGTAGACATAAAATGCGTCGACGTGGCAGTGTATATCACTGATGTGGCACAGAGATGGCATGGGGCTCACTTATAACTACCCAACAGAATTGAATATCTCTATGACCAGTGGGCCCGCCTGTCAGTACCTTAGACAAAAATAATATGAAAAATCTGTTTCATAGGAATCGAACCAGTAGCCAGACGCTTGCGTGCTGCCCATGCTAGCCACCACACCGAAGAAGCTTTAACATCCGGATGGCCCCTAAATCTTCATGTACATAAGCCAGAACTCATGTGTCTATAAATGGGCTGTAGCCAGTGGACCATTTTGCACACGTTATTTTTT
>NW_021264090.1:0-7740 GCF_002162155.2 Triticum dicoccoides
TCGACCTAGCCCCCCATCATCACCGCCCGACCATGACGGCGCTCCGAGCCCCCTCGCCGGCGCCACCTTGCCCCGTCTCATGACCCCGAAGCCGCCGGATCGCTGCGCCCCGCCGCCTGGACTCCGCTGCGCCAACACGCCACCCCGCCGGACGGCCTCCCGCTCCGCCGGAACTCCCTCGTCGGCCCTCCCCGACCTCCACCGAGCCCGCTGCCTCGAACCCTACGGCCCCGCGGTGAGGCACCGCCCTCTCCCCTCTCTCCTTCAGCCCAACGTGCTTCTTCGCGTGCACCCGTGCCGGCCACGACCTGGCCGAACGCCTCGACGTCCACGCCCGACGCATGGCCGCGCCCCCTGCTCCTCTTGTGCTGCTCTCCCTTGCGCGCCCGGACGGCTCACTGCCTCGCACGCGCCCCGTCTCGTGCACGCCCACCGTGGCCGGCTCCCCTGCCGCTGCTCTTGCCGCCCTTCCTGTGGCGCCACCCTCCGTTCCCTTGGCTGGCGTCGTGGGCACCGGCGGCCACGCCGGCGGCCTCACCACGCCCGTGGCTGGCGCCCCCCTTTCCTGTGATCTGGGCGCTCGCCCGTTCGGGCTATGCCCACGCCCGCGCCCGTTGACCCGCTAAGGCCTTTGGCCCACTGACAAAGGGGCCCCAGCCCCAGAACGATTATAAAAAAAAGAATTAAAAAAGATATGTAATAAATAAATAATTAATAATAAAATTAATTAATTAATTAACTAATTAATTAACTAATTAATTAACTAATTAATTAACTTATCTAATCTTGTTTAGTTTAACTAATTAAGATTAATTAACCTAATAAATAGTTACCCTAATTGTTAATTAGCTAAACAATCCCTAACAGGTGGGACCCACCTGTCAGGTTGACCAAGTCAACTGCTGACGTCATGCTGACATCATGCTGACGTCAGCAAATACTGTTTTGGATAATGTTGAATTTAAATAAATAATTAAAATCAGAAAATGATTAAATCTTTAGAAAATCATATCTTTTAATCCGTAACTCGGATTAAAATATTTTCAACACGAAAGTTGCTCAGAACGACGAGACGATTTCGGATGCGCAGCCCGTTCGTCCACCACACTCCCCTAACCTATCGAACCCGCAACTTTCCCCCTCCGGCTCCTCTGCCCGAAAACACGAAACACCGGGAATACTTTCCCGGATGATTCCCCCCTTAACCAGTACCACCTTATCCCACGTTAGGGCACGCCTAGCATCGCTTCTTGTCATGTCATGCATCGATATGCATCTGTTTACTTGGTATTCATTGTTTCTTCCCCCTCTTCTCTCCGGTAGACTACGAGACCGACGCTGATGCTGCCCAGTTCGACTACGGAGTTGACGACCCCTCTCTCTTGCCAGAGCAACCAGCCAAGCCCCCCCTTTGATCACCAGATATCGCCTATTCTCCTCTATACTGCTTGCATTAGAGTAGTGTAGCATGTTACTGCTTTCGTTAATCCTATTCTGATGCATAGCCTGACATTGTCGCTACATCTGTTGATACCTTACCTGCAATCCTAAATGCTTAGTATAGGGTGCTAGTTTATCATCATTGGCCCTACATTCTTGTCAGTCTGCCTTGCTATACTATCGGGCCGTGATCACTTGGGAGGTGATCATGGGTATATACTATACATACATACATACTATACTGATGGTGACTAAAGTCGGGTCAGCTCATTGAGTACCCGCAAGTGATTCTGACGAGGGGGCTGAAAGGACAGGTGGCTCCATCTCGGTAGAGGTGGGCCTGGGTTCCCGACGGCCCTCGACTGTTACTTTGTGGCGGAGCGACAGGGCAGGTTGAGACCACCTAGGAGACAGGTGGGCCTGGCCCTGTTCGGCGTTCGCGGATACTTAACACGCTCAACGAGATCTTGGTATTTGATCTGAGTCGGCTACGAGCCTATACGCACTAACCATCTACGTGGGAGTAGTTATGGGTATCCCGACATCGTGGTATCAGCCGAAGCCCTTCAGACGTCAGCGACGGAGCGGCGCGCGCCGGATTGGAACGTAAGCCTGCTCTTGTATTAAGGGGGCTAGTTCTGCTTTCGGCCGCGTACGCAACGTGCAGGTGTGCTATGGGCGATGGGCCCAGACCCCTGTGCGCTTAGGTTTAGACCGGCGTGCTGGCCTCTCTGTTGAGCCTAGGTGGGGCTGCGACGTGTTGATCTTCCGAGGCCGGGCTTGACCCAGGAAAGTGTGTCCGGCCAAATGGGATCGAGCGTGTTGGGGAATGTGGTGCACCCCTGCAGGGAAGTTAATCTATTCGAATAGCCGTGATCTTCGGTAACAGGACGACTTGGAGTTGTACCTTGACCTTATGACAACTAGAACCGGATACTTAATAAAACACACCCTTCAAAGTTCCACAGACAACCCGGTGATCGCTTTTCCGCAGGGCGACGAGGAGAGGATCGCCGGGTAGGTTTATGCTATGCGATGCTACTTGGAGATGCTACTTGGAGATGCTACTTGGAGATGCTACTTGGAGGACTTCAATCTACTCTCTTCTACATGCTGCAAGACGGAGGCTGCCAGAAGCGTAGTCTTCGACAGGATTAGCTATCCCCCTCTTATTCTGGCATTCTGTAGTTCAGTCCACCGATGTGGCCTCCTTACACATATACCCATGCATATGTAGTGTAGTTCCTTGCTTGCGAGTACTTTGGATGAGTACTCACGGTTGCTTTCTTCCCCCTTTTTCCCCTTTCCTTTCTTTCTGGTTGTCGCAACCAGATGCTGGAGTCCAGGAGCCAGACGCCACCGTCGACGACGACCCCTACTACACCGGAGGTGCCTACTACTACGTGATGCCCGCTGACGACGACCTGGAGTAGTTAGGAGGATCCCAGGCAGGAGGCCTGCGCCTCTTTCGATCTGTATCCCAGTTTGTGTTAGCCATCTTATGGCAACTTGTTTAACTTATGTCTGTACTCAGATATTGTTGCTTCCGCTGACTCGTCTATGATCGAGCACTTGTATTCGAGCCCTCGAGGCCCCTAGCTTGTATTATGATGCTTGTATGACTTATTTTATTTGTAGAGTTGTGTTGTGATATCTTCCCATGAGTCCCTGATCTTGATCGTACACGTTTGCGTGCATGATTAGTGTACGATTGAATCGGGGGCGTCACAAGTTGGTATCAGAGCCGACTGCCTGTAGGAATCCCCCTTCCAACTCCTTGGCCGAAGTCGAGTCTAAACTTTACAAAACTTTTACTAACATGGCTGTGCGGCCCATGGGCCCACGTCGCCATTGGGTGGTAGTAGGATCTTTTACTCCTCGACCTATACTCTGGGACTCTTATTTCTCTTCTATTCGGGTTAAATGATTTTTGCTAAATCTAACATTAGGATCTCGTTATCACTTTCACCCGGAGAGCCCCTTATTAATGATGATCGTCTGCGGCACGTGAAGACCCTGAAGATACTCTCCGTTGTTAACCCGAGAACTTATGTTCATCGCATTTGCAATTCCCCTTCCACCATCAACCCTTATGGATAACTACTTGCAGTTGTTATTCTTACATTCATCCCCAGTTGGTCTTGTTATTACCAGATACCTCGAAACACTCGTCGTTGTCTCGATAATCCTTGAGATTATCACCTTGCTGTTCCTTGTCACCTGAATACCCCTATGGATAATTCTCGCACTTATCGAGTATCCGCTCATCCCCCAGTTGTTCATGTGTTTCACAATGGTCTTCGAAATACTATTTGATCCTCCAAAAATCCTTAATAGCTTATTGCTCTGCAATACTTGTCTACTTGCATTATGGATGCTTCCCATTGGCAATATTCATTAGTATCCTTAGGCATCGTCATTTTGATCCTATTGATTCAGCATGTGTGCGAATGCACACAAACATCTATCAACCCTTCTAAATTATCCTTCCGGCTCAGACATCATTTTTGAACATGAGCTGGTTCTCGACCAAACTATTTGTCGTCAATTGTGCCTCTGGTATATTCAACTTATCCATCCCTACTCAGAGCATTGCTTCTGATCCTTTGTTTTGAAGATCGAAATTCCTTTATTATCTAAGCATCGAATCATTCCGATGTTCTATAATATGATGCCCGTGCATTCTTCTTCCTCTGGTTGAGTACCGATGCTCACGTCAGATCCCTTGTGGACCACCAGATCCTTTGTTGGATTTTATCTGACAACGCCCTTCATATTCAATAACCTTGTGAGCCTTTCCTCTGATACATAATGCCTTTGGTAAATTGTATCCTCTGCTTTCTTAACCATGCTCTGTCTTCGAGCTTGAGTTAATTACTTCTAAAGATTCTGGTATATGATTATAAGATGCCCCGATGGGTTGAACCTATGCCTTCCTTAATGGGTGAGAACTCGAAAGTTTTCACGAGTCGTACTCCTCTGGTATTTTGCCAGATAAAATTTCAAAACTACAACTTTATTGAGTGCGAGAAGTGAATGAAAGGTTGTGCATTGGAGAAGTGGGAGTCGACCTTGAACTTTGCGTTCATGCCCATGGACACGATGTACATCTTCTCATCGAAGCTTCTTTTAAAATCAATTATTCCCTTGGTATAAGTTCATCTTATATCTGAGATCTGGCCTTTTTGCAATCGTGGTTCTGACCATGTTCTCCTTTAAATATCATGTCCTGTGCAAGTTTAAGCACTTGTCTTCTATAGAGCAATACCCCAGTTCAACTTCTAGTTTGATCTGTCGTCGAGTATTACCACCTGGTATCTCGAGATTATCTTGGAACTGCATAATTTCTTATGAGTTCTTCATCAAGTACTACATACTCACCGATTACAATTTTTCATGGGCTCGGAGTTATTGAACACTCAAAGACACCGATAACTGAACCGAGTCCGCTCTACGGTTCAACAACTCTTCGGTAAGCTTCTATAAGTACGAGTTTGTACCCGATCACGCCATTCCTAGCCTGTTTGGCTATGTCATTGTCGTGACGATTCTAACGGTGCTACCTGGTCCTTATTCTCGGAGCACCAATTTTCGACGATGAACTAACCTTACATCGATTTTTCCTCGTCATACCCTTTCACCTTAAACAACAAGCTTGAGTTCGAGTTTGTGTCGTAACTGTGGTTCCAATAACCTCTTGCTTCATCATTCCTTTGACTTGATGCCGTCGCTGATTGACTACATCTGCATGAAATCTCTCGACAATTGTGTCGTGATGATCATCAACATTCTGAGCTCATCCAGGATATCAATTGAATTCATGATGAGAAATACCATCCTTGCCCTCGATGAATTGTATTATCATCGACCACTTTATTGCCTTCCCACCAACACAAGCTTGTTCATGTTTGGTGTTATACCTTGAGTTCCTTGCTATCCTGCAATTGTTCTTCTTTACCTTGGAGTATTACCATCCTTTATGTCAAGAATGTTCTGAGATTTGTTCCACCTCTTGAGAATTCTTGACATAGAAATACTTCTCACCATCACCATTCTTTCTTGGTCCCTGTGTTAATTCCAACAAGTGAACGGTGTTGTTTGGATTCTTTCCTTCTAGCAACCCTATCTCTTGGAAGTTAATGGTCGAAAGTTCATTCTTAGGCTATTGATTATTGCATTACCATTCTGACATTGGTCGTGCAACCCAACCCATATTGCGGGCGCACCTTTCAACCAATGTTTAATTGTGTATGTTTTCCTCGAGCATACTTCCTTATATCATTTGATCTGACGAATGTTATCTCCTTGTTCACTTAATTGTGGACATCCATCTTTTGGGAATATTGGTGAATTGCCGTTGAGTTCACCAGACACCTCCTTGTCCTCTCCTTGGTTTAATGGTGAACTATTGCTTCAGAAACCCGCTCACATAGTTCATTTCCCGAGCTTGCAATGCCATTTCAACGATTTGTGTTGCGCCTTTTCTTCTCGGACATCCTGAGTCTGAGGTATCATTACACCAATCGGATCTGAATCTCGGTCAGATATGATGGTAGGGACAACTTTCCAAGAGTTATGATGTTGGTCCTTTGATGACCCGGTAACATGATGTCATGCCTAGCACCCCCCCCCTGGGTGGAGGACCTATTGTTGTAGTATCCTTTTTAGCAAGTTTAGCCATTCTTCCATGAGGAAATTGTAAGACTTATTCTACAAGTTATTCCTGATGGATCCTTCGTGTTACCCAAAGTCTGATCTTCACCTGAAGACCATGTCAATGCTATCTCGAAGCATGTCAATGGTACTCCGATTTTCAACAGGAATATTTGAAGCACGATGCTAAATTTTATTTATCACTTATCCTAAAACCGTTGTATGGGTAATATCATGAGATTCCTTCCCCCTTACCTAAATGGTTTTCTACTTTATATCCTGTCATGGATATCATGCTCTGCTTGTCATTGGGAAGGATATACCCCTGAAATATGTGTTTAAACACATTTCCTTTCCATTGTTCTGTTTAATCTGATGATCATATTTTCCTCCCATTGTTGGTTTAACCTTTCTTGTGATCTATATGATCTGAGAAGTAATATTTTCCTGCTTATGTAAACATCTTGTTGTACAATTCTGCCAGTAAGACCATGTTACTTTTGTTGATGACATTCCGGTAACCACCGATGGACGAGAACTTTGCCTACTGGTCCACCTCGTTCAACGAGCAGGAAAATGGTTCTCTTCGTCCCTCGCCCTTGGTACCGACATTGTGCCGACATAACTGATAGGCTACCCTCTGACATGCCTTGCTATTGTGACCGTGCGAGATGTCACCGCTCCTATTTTTAACCCACATGGTGGGCCCATAACCCACAGTTCCACAGGATCGAAACCTGACTCTCCTGTACACCCCCTGTTCCCAAAGTTATTCCTCACGCGTGGCCTCGTGTGTAATTCACGAGCCACCTTCCGATGAGATCATCAATCTGGTATCAGACGCAATACTTATTCCCATTGCTCTGAACCCCTTTCACACTTCGCTTCAGGCAACGAACGATTGCCTATGCGCTTGAAACTTCTATTTTGCACCTTCTTGCTTTGCTCTCGATATTGTCTTAAATTTCAATTCGAGAGTTACTTTCCGACACCTTCCTCGTTGTTGTCTACCAGATAATCTACCCTGCAGAGATCCATTCTTCGGTATACCCCCTTAATCTTTCGTTAGTACGATGAAATTCCCGAAGAAAGGATGATGACTTCATCATGATGACCTGAAGCAGAGAAAGGAAGACAGCAATATAATGGGTCGACCTCTTCGAGAAGAGCAACCAAAGACGAGAAGATTCGTTAGAATTTCGTAACCAGATCTTTCCCCTTACTCCACCTCTTAAAATCTCGGGACGAGATTTCTTGTAGTGGAGGAGAATTGTGATGCCCGGATAATTAAGCTACAGTAAACCTTTACTAATGATGCCACGTCACCTCGGTTACTGTTGATAAACTCGTGTTAGTTCAAAACGATTCAAATTCAAATTTAAAATATAGGCAAACAACAAAAGTTTTCAAACTTTAAAACTAAAATGTTCAAGTTGTAGAAAATAAATCATAAATAATATTGATACAGAAACCACGCTTCTACAAAATGCCTAAATACTTTAAAATAAATTAAACAGAAAAGAATAAAAAAAAGGAAAGAAATAAAAATACAAATAAAAAGAAAGACCCCACACCCCCCGCGCTGGGCCTCAGCCAAGCTGGCCACCCAACCGGGCCGGCCCACCTAACCCCTCCATAACCCCCCAC
>NW_021264090.1:8448-10054 GCF_002162155.2 Triticum dicoccoides
GATCCGCCCTGACTCCACTGCCGCACCTCGCCATGGTCGCCGTCGACCTAGCCCCCCATCATCACCGCCCGACCATGACGGCGCTCCGAGCCCCCTCGCCGCCAACACGCCACCCCGCCGGACGGCCTCCCGCTCCGCCGGAACTCCCTCGTCGGCCCTCCCCGACCTCCACCGAGCCCGCTGCCTCGAACCCTACGGCCCCGCGGTGAGGCACCGCCCTCTCCCCTCTCTCCTTCAGCCCAACGTGCTTCTTCGCGTGCACCCGTGCCGGCCACGACCTGGCCGAACGCCTCGACGTCCACGCCCGACGCATGGTCGCGCCCCCTGCTCCTCTCTGAGCCGCTGCGCCGCTGTGCTGCTCTCCCCTGCGCGCCCGGACGGCTCACTGCCTCGCACGCGCCCCGTCTCGTGCACGCCCACCGTGGCCGGCTCCCCTGCCGCTGCTCTTGCCGCCCTTCCCGTGGCGCCACCCTCCGTTCCCTTGGCTGGCGTCGTGGGCACCGGCGGCCACGCCGGCGGCCTCACCACGCCCGTGGCTGGCGCCCCCCTTTCATGTGATCTGGGCGCTCGCCCGTTCGGGCTATGCCCACGCCCGCGCCCGTTGACCCGCTAAGGCCTTTGGCCCACTGACAAAGGGGCCCCAGCCCCAGAACGATTATAAAAAAAAGAATTAAAAAAGATATGTAATAAATAAATAATTAATAATAAAATTAATTAATTAATTAATTAATTAACTAATTAATTAACTTATCTAATCTTGTTTAGTTTAACTAATTAAGATTAATTAACCTAATAAATAGTTACCCTAATTGTTAATTAGCTAAACAATCCCTAACAGGTGGGACCCACCTGTCAGGTTGACCAAGTCAACTGCTGACGTCATGCTGACATCATGCTGACATCAGCAAATACTGTTTTGGATAATGTTGAATTTAAATAAATAATTAAAATCAGAAAATGATTAAATCTTTAGAAAATCATATCTTTTAATCCGTAACTCGGATTAAAATATTTTCAACACGAAAGTTGCTCAGAACGACGAGACGATTCCGGATACGCAACCCGTTCGTCCACCACACCCCCCTAACCTATCGAACCCGCAACTTTCCCCCTCCGGCTCCTCTGCCCAAAAACACGAAACACCGGGAATACTTTCCCGGATGATTCCCCCCTTAACCAGTACCACCTTATCCCACGTTAGGGCACGCCTAGCATCGCTTCTTCTCATGTCATGCATCGATATGCATCTGTTTACTTGGTATTCATTGTTTCTTCCCCCTCTTCTCTCCGGTAGACTACGAGACCGACGCTGATGCTGCCCAGTTCGACTACGGAGTTGACGACCCCTCTCTCTTGCCAGAGCAACCAGGCAAGCCCCCCCTTTGATCACCAGATATCGCCTATTCTCCTCTATACTGCTTGCATTAGGGTAGTGTAGCATGTTACTGCTTATTCTTCTTCTTCTTCTTCTTCTTCCTCTTCTTCTTCTTCTTCTTCTTCTTCTTCTTCTTCTTCTTCTTCTTCTTCTGCTTCTTCTTCTGCTTCTTCTTCTCCTTCTTCTTCTTCTTCTTCTTCTTCTTATTCTTCTTCTTCTTCTTCTTCTTCT
>NW_021264091.1:0-2085 GCF_002162155.2 Triticum dicoccoides
ATAACTGTCTATAAAGCTCGACTTGTTGCAAAAGGTTTTCGGCAAGTTCAAGGGGTTGACTATGATGAGACTTTCTCACCCGTAGCGATGCTTAAGTCTGTCCGAATCATGTTAGCAATTGCTGCATTTTATGATTATGAAATTTGGCAAATGGATGTCAAAACTGCATTCTTGAATGGATTTCTGGAAGAAGAGTTGTATATGATGCAGCCAGAAGGTTTTGTTGATCCAAAAGGTGCTAACAAAGTGTGCAAGCTCCAGCGATCCATTTATGGACTGGTGCAAGCATCTCGGAGTTGGAATAAACGCTTTGATAGTGTGATCAAAGCATATGGTTTTATACAGACTTTTGGAGAAGCCTGTATTTACAAGAAGGTGAGTGGGAGCTCTGTAGCATTTCTGATATTATATGTAGATGACATATTATTAATTGGAAATGATATAGAATTTCTGGATAGCATAAAGGGATACTTGAATAGAAGTTTTTCTATGAAAGACCTTGGTGAAGCTGCTTATATATTGGGCATCAAGATTTATAGAGATAGATCAAGACGCTTAATTGGACTTTCACAAAGTACATACCTTGATAAAGTTTTGAAAAAGTTCAAAATGGATCAGGCAAAGAAAGGGTTCTTGCCCGTACTACAAGGTGTGAAGTTGAGTCAAACTCAATGCCCGACCACAGCAGAAGATAGAGAGAAAATGAAAGATGTTCCCTATGCTTCAGCCATAGGCTCTATCATGTATGCAATGTTGTGTACCAGACCTGACGTGTGCTTAGCAATAAGCTTGGCAGGAAGGTACCAAAGCAATCCAGGAGTGGATCACTAGACAGCGGTCAAGAACATCCTGAAATACCTGAAAAGGACTAAGGATATGTTTCTCGTATATGGAGGTGACAAAGAGCTAGTCGTAAATGGTTACGTCGACGCAAGCTTAGACACTGATCCGGACGATTCTAAATTGCAAACCGGATACATGTTTTTATTAAACGATGGAGCTGTAAGTTGGTGCAGTTCTAAAAAAAGCGTCGTGGCAGGATCTACATGTGAAGCGGAGTACATAGCTGCTTCAGAAGCAGCAAATGAAGGAGTCTGGATGAAGGAGTTCATTTCCGATCTAGGTGTCATACCTAGTGCATCGGGACCAATGAAGATCTTCTGTGACAATACTGGTGCAATTGCCTTGGCAAAGGAATCCAGATTTCACAAGAGGACCAAGCACATCAAGAGACGCTTCAATTCCATCCGGGACCAAGTCCAGGTGGGAGACAGAGAGATTCGCAAGATACATACGGATCTGAATGTTGCAGAGCCACCAGGTGGGAGACTGAAGGAAATATGCCCTAGAGGCAATAATAAAGTTATTATTTATTTCCTCATATCATGATAAATGTTTATTATTCATGCTAGAATTGTATTAACCGGAAACATGATACATGTGTGAATACATAGACAAACATATAGTCACTAGTATGCCTCTACTTGACTAGCTCATTAAACAAAGATGGTTATGTTTCCTAACCATAGACATGTGTTGTCATTTGATTAATGGGATCACATCATTAGGAGAATAATGTGATTGACATGACCCATTCCGTTAGCCTAGCACTTGATCGTTTAGTATATTGCTATTGCTTTCTTCATGACTTATACATGTTCCTGTAACTATGAGACTATGCAACTCCAGTTTACCGGAGGAACACTTTGGGTGCTACCAAACGTCACAACATAACTGGGTGATTATAAAGGAGTACTACAGGTGTCTCCAAAGGTACATGTTGGGTTGGCGTATTTCGAGATTAAGTTTTGTCACTCCGATTGTCGGAGAGGTATCTCTGGGCCCTCTCGGTAATGCACATCACTATAAGCCTTGCAAGCAATGTAACTAATGAGTTAGTTACGGAATGATGCATTACGTAACGAGTAAAGAGACTTGCCAGTAACAAGATTGAACTAGGTATTGGATACCGACGATCGAATCTCGGGCAAGTAACATACCGATGACAAAGGGAACAACGTATGTTGTTATGCGGTTTGACCGATAAAGATCTTCATAGAATATGTGGGAGCCAATATGAGCATC